>NC_048298.1:316893826-317193826 GCF_013100865.1 Trachemys scripta elegans | reverse complement strand
TGGCTATACCTTTAGGACAGTTACAGCTGTATGACTAACAGCTCAAAAATGCTTGCTTAACAGTTTGGGGTTTTTTTAATTAATATGTTCATGTAGTTGTAGAAGTTACTAATGTCAAAGGAGGTAGAGAGGTCAGAGGAATTTGGATTTGACCTTCTGCACATCTCTTGGAATCCCCTGCCACAGGCGGATAACTGGCCACTTGAACCTTGTCATTTGACCACTTGACTGTGGGTAACTATTGCTACTACACCTCTACCCCAATATAACACGACCCAATATAACACGAATTCAGATACAATGCGGTAAAGCAGCACTCCGGGGGGGGAGGGGCGGACTGCGCACTCCGGTGGATCAAAGCAAGTTCGATATAACGCGGTTTCACCTATAACGCGGTAAGATTTTTTGGCTCCCGAGGACAGCGTTATATCAAGGTAGAGGTGTACTACTATTGCTACTACTGCTAACCCTTTTGCATATCTCTGTGTGTTTGAGATCTAATTAAGATCTAATGAAAAGTGAGTTTGGATGAAAGCTCTTTGGGTTTGTGCCAATCTTTAATCAGATGAAGGCACGGTGTCCCTCTTTGATTTGTTCCTGACACTGCCTCGCAAAGTACAGTTACCCGAAGCCTTGGATTGAGATATCCCTGGGTAACAGTCAGGGCTGATTTGTTGCAAACAAATATTGTGAGTTCACAAAACTCAGCTTCTTCAAGAGGGTGAATCTAAAGGAGACGCTAAGGAAACATGCAGGGATGCTGGATTTTTCAGTACCAGTGAGTCTAGTCCTGATTCTACAAATGCTAATATACATGCATATTTTTACTCAGATGAATAAAGTTATACACCTTCATAAGCATTTATAGGGGCAGACTCAAAGTGTTCACACTCTAGATTGTGCAATAAGAGTTTTAAAACCATGAGGCCTCCTCCTCATCTCATTTGCACCATTGCAAAGTACCGGTAACTCCATTTAAATTAATAGAGTTATATCAGTGTAAAACTGGCATGAAATTAGATTCCGGCCCTCCCTCCTTGCCACAGAAAAACTCAGTGTACGTGAGATCAAAATATGGTGTTAATTGATGTAAGATTTATTTTACATGCAAATATAAAGGCCCCTGCAGTATCTGATATACTATCTCTCTATCTGTGTCTAAATCGCACCAATTCTTTCTGCATAGCAGCTCTAAGATACTATCTATCCACGCAGCTAAAACTCTCATCCAAGCTCTCATCTCATGTCTCAATTACTGCAACAGCCTTCTGTCTGGTTTTGACAAATGCAGTCTTGCCCCCCCACACTTATCCATTCAGAATGCTGCTGCTAAGATCATTTTCCCAGTCTGTTGCTCTGACCATGTCACCCCTCTCTTTGCATCCCACCACTGGCTCCCCCTTCTCTATCACATCAAACATAAGCCAGTTGTCTTCACTTTCAAGGACATTCAAGCTAGCTCCACTCTACCTATCATCTCTCATTTACTACTGAGATGTTGACCTTTGCCTGCGATTGGCTAGTGATATCAGTCTCATTGCCTACTTGTTAAATTTTCAAACAAGAACCTTTGGCTTTCTCCTATGCTGCCCCTTACACAAAGATCCCTGTAAATATCCTCAACACTAACTCATTATCCTCCTTCAAACTCCTCCTTAAAGTTCTCCTTTGCCATGATGTCTACAAAACACTTGATAATGGTTAGGCTGGTGTTGTGTTGAGATCACTGCCTATTATGCTGACCAATATTGTATTGTTGTTTCCTGGTGCTCCTGTCCATCTATTGTTTCTTGGCTTATACTTAGATTGTAAGGTCTTAGAGGAAGACAATCTTTTTTGTTCTGTGATTGTATAGTGCCTAGCACAATGGGGTCTTGGTCCATGACTAGGGGTCGTAAGTACTACAATAATGCAAATGATAATTAATATGAAATTGTATTCTAGATACATTCTAGTAGATTGAGTACAGGACTGTGAGCCAGAAGGTACTGAATTCTATTTCCATTTCCTGGCCTATATATGAAGTTACCAATAAAAATACCAAGCAATAGAGTGGATGATTTCATAGTGCTAGGGAAATATTTTAATGTCAAGTGAGACTAATCTGGTTCCATTTGAAGCCAATGAGAGTCTTGCCCCTGACTTCAATGGGAACGGAACTGGGGTTCTTATTGGTATGTATATACATGCAACAATAAAATACTCATCTCTCTATTCTATTTTTAAGAAAGATCACTTTGAAACCTGATTCAGAACACTACACTTTCAGATATCTTCAGTTGCTCATCCAGGACACTAATAATAAACAGAAAATAGTTTATCTTAAAGAATGATAATGCATCATATAAGCTAATTTTCCTAGATCTAGATTTCCAGTACAAAAAGTAAATATGGAAAATAGTCCTAAGAAGCTATATTTCAGCCAAGCTTAACAAAGAAACAGAATCAAAGCAGTATACCAGACACCAGCCAGAATTAATATCTACCTATTAAATTTCCACCGCTAACTCTGGGTGTTGTTGTTTGAAGATTTACATATATGCATGCCTCTTGAACATGTTTCCTTCTGCAGACTCCATTAAATGACTTGTAATTCTATGGGATCTGAAAAGAGAAAGAAAAACAAATGCCATGGAGACTTAACAGTATTAACATTTCTGTGCTGAATATTTAATAGCCAGGGATAACAACAAATAATTATGAAATCAGGCCTAGTTTTAATGTACATTATTTTATAATTCATGCTGGGATGTTGTAAAATTATGAGCATTTGTACTTTTAAAAACTAACTGCATGTTTAATGCAAATGCAATCACACTAATATGATTCCTGTTCCTTAAAGTGCACATCAGAGGGGGATGGGTGGTGGGGAATAATAGGAGCTGTTTTGTAAATAAGAGAGCAAAGAGACACTCGATGTATCATTGGCAAAACACCATTTTTTTTCATTGCAAAATCTGAAAAACAAAAAGACCTGTAGGCATCTTCTCATTCTCTTTCTTTTATTTCCCAGGTATTTTTGGATTGCATGTTTTTAATTGTTCCATTATTTGTTGGCACAGACCAAAATCAATAAATCTGCTACATGCTTTTGTTTTAGGAAATGTACCCTATTACTCTTAAAGAAAAAAAGGACACCCTTCCTCTTCCCTCCCCTCCCTATTATTACTTACCATAGCTGTACTGAAAACGTTAAAGACAAATGTATGGGTCAGCAGAGAGATGAGCAGAGCTGCATAGGAATTCGCAAAGTTTGCTGCCATGTGGTTGCATAGCGGGTTTTTTATGGGAGTTAGATGGAACTCAGCAACTTCACCTAACCCCAAAAATCCACATTGAGATTCATCACCTTTCAATTTCATATTCTTAACTACAATGCAACTTTGTTTTTTTTCTCTTCACCAAACGTATTACTTGCATTTCAGTAGCACCTATTGTCCAGATTTTTGAAGGTATGTAGGCACCTGAAGATGCAATTTTAGGTGTGTACATACCTTTAAAAATTTGTCCCCCAGTAATCCCAGTCAAGATCAGGGCACCACTATGTAAACTGACACAGCAATTAAGGTGTGAATGTGGCACAGGTAGACGTAACCACACTAGCTTTAACCTAGCTAGTATAGGTAACAATATTAGCTCAAACATGGTGGCATGAATGTGCTAGCCACCCAAAGACCTGGGTTCCTGCTGGGCTCATAAGGGGTGGTTAGCCCGTATTGCCATGTCTTCACTGCTATTGTTACCCATGCTAACTAGATTACAGTTAGCAGGGGTATGCCTACCTGCACGACAATTACACCTTGACTTGCCCATAGTAAGAGACGGTTTCTGCCCTGAAGAGCTTACAAACTACACAAGTGAGAGAAAAGAAGGGTGGGATGGGAAACAGAACTGAAGTGACTTGGCCAAAGTGGCAGGGCTTGGAAGATAATCCATGTCTCCTGTGCCTCAATGTCTTAGCCAAATTCCATTATGGGGGACGTCATCTCATTGCAGGAGGTCTATGTGAAGATCTTTAACGTATGGGTGTGTGGTGCTGGAAACAGACCTGCCCAGGAATATCTATGTGTCAGTGTGATGATCTTTGTACTTGCTCGGAATAGGCGATGCAGGTAGTTAACTTGGGGTTACTTGATCCATGCTCGTTTATACCCAGTGGCTATGAATCCCTGCATATAATGCTAGTCCAGATAAAGCCTGAGTGTCAACCTCAGAAGGGTGGTGTCCTGCATCCCCACAGGAATCCACTGGGTAATCTACTACATATATAGATTACATGCATGAAGTCTAATTCTGGGGCTTCAAACAAATTCCCAGACCTTCCCTCTGTAAGCAGTAAGAGCGTCATTGTACTGGGATTGCAACTGAGACATTGCTTTGTTCCAGGACAGTCAGGCACAGGGGTCCGATTCTGCATTCCTGGTGCATCCGTAAATCTGCTCAAGGAATACAGGATTAGGCCCTAAAAACGTTTCATGAATCATTATTGCGCAGATATTTTCAGCACTGTTATTTAAATACAGTCTGTTCAATTTTCCAAAGCTCTAGTCTAAATGAAATGGGACAAGAAAATATCCAGACCTTATGGGGTTAATCCTAATCTGTGGCTGTGGAGGAAAAGGAACCAATGTAGTTCAGCTGCACAAAGGGCTGCACAGTGGTCCGGAGTCACTACTGTGTTATTCCAGTTTGGTACTAATGTAACTCTACTGAAATGAGTATGGAGTTACATTGCCACAGAACCGGAGTCATACAGCAGTGACTCAACCACGTACCCCCCATGTGGCTGGAGCTTAGTTCCACAGAGGCCCCCTGTACAGGATTATCTGAGAGGTGTGAGGGGCAGGCCAGACAGCATTAGGGATGGATTTGGGGGCTCCCTAAAGTTCTGTGCACACCTATTAGGAGTCCTTTTTCCTGGTACCCCCAGATCTGCATTCAGATAACCATTAACTTAAAGCACAATTTTATCAAGTGAAGGAAGAGATCAGAGATGTGGCTGCATCACCATCTTTAACTCAAGTACAAAAATTACATCTGAAACTAGAGAACTTATATCTTGCTTTCATCTCGACACAGAATAGTTTTGTGGGGGATGGTGGGTTTCTTGTACGAAGTCATAATCAAAAGCCCTCCTAGGGTGAAGCCTTCCATGCCAGGTTGCAGCTTGGAAGGATATTTTAATTTTTATAGCCAAGTTATAAACCCCTGAAAAATGGGTCTTCTAATGGAAGTGCTGACACAACATTAACTAGAGCAGCATGAACTGCACCACAGTAATTTATTTACATGTTGCTTTTCAATTACTTTTGTTGCTATTGTTATCATTTTTATAGCAAGTATTATTTTCCAACAAGTTTCTGATTTGCAATTTTATACTGCAATCTTTACAGTTGACTGGGGTCTTCTTACAAATTAATTACACTGTTCATGGAAATTGCTTAGGACTAGAAAACTGACAATTTATTATTGTTACAAGAGGGAAATCTTAATGTTTTCACTACAGTGTGGGGCCAGTCCTATAGTTGTTGGCTAGATCAGTGGTAAGTAATAATGTGATATTGGTTCTTCTAAATCAATAGCAGACACTTGTTTACAAGTTAAAAAAAGATTGTAGATCTGATTCTCTTCTCACATCCAGCAGGATTACATTGATTTCAGTGAATTTACTGATTTCTCCTGGTATGAGAGAAGAAGCAGGCCTTGCATCTTTGCAAATGGAGGCAATTAATATTTTAAACTAGAAACAGGCCTGAACCCAAGGCTCAATCCCAAATCCAACCATATTAAAAGTGTGGGAAGCTTGGATCCAGCTTTATTTAGTTTTGTTTGAATCACAAGGTAAAAAGCAAAGAATACTTTTGAAGTAAGCAATTCAGCTATTTGCAGCCAAATATTGAAATGGAGCAGAAGAAACTCAGAGCCCAGCATACTTAGTCCTGCCACGAGGGCAGGGGACTGGACTAGATGACCTCTCGAGGTCCCTTCCAGTTCTATGATTCTATGAGCCATTCCTCTGATTTTATAGTGATTAATACATGTAGGAGTTACCAGTACAGAAATCATTCCCCTTGTTCCAAGGCAGCGTGACCTACTAGCTAAAGCAGTAGACTAGTCTCCAATAGACCTGAGTTCTATTCTTGGCTCTGCCACTTACCAGGTATATGACCTTGGGTAAGGAACTTCAGCACTCCATGTCTCTGTTTTGCCATTTGTAAATATGGGAATAACGACAGTAACCTCCTTTGTAAGGTGCTTTGAGATCTACTGAGGAAAATTACTATATAAGAGCTGGTATTATTCATGATTTTGATTTTAGCCATAAAAAAATTGAAAGCTGAAAGGGAAATCGGTCTGTTCAAGATGGTGTACCTTTCCCTTTTCCCACATCAGTTATGCAAAGGTTAAAATATCCCAGTTTACGTCAGTTGGAATACTGAAGAAATATTGACTTTTCCTTTCCCTTCTTCCCAAACACACCTTGACTGAGTTTTAAGTTTGCTAAGGAAGATAATACATGCTCTCAGTTCAATTTTGAGATCTTCCATTTCTTACCCGAGTCATATTCTTCTTATTTGTATTATGATAGCGCTCAGAAGACCCAGTCTGATCAGGACCTCACGGTGCTAGGTGCTATATAAACAGATAGGCCATGTCTACACTTAAAATATAGGTTGACATAGTTACAGTGCTCAGGGGCTTGAAAAATCCATCCCCCCAAGTGCTGCAACTATGCCAGTGTAACCTCCAGTGTAGACATAGGTAGGCAGATGGAAAAATGATTCCATCCACCTAGCTACTGTCACTCAGGCAGACGGAGTTTCTACAGCAACAGAAAGCCCCGTTCCATCACCATATAGTTTGCATCTACAGTACAGGGTTACAGCAGCATAGCTATGGTGCCGAGGCTATGCCACGGTAGCACCCATAACGTAGAAATGTCATAGCAAGACAATCCCTGCCTGAAAGAGTTTGCAGTCTAGTCAAAAATCCTCTCAAGCACAACCCAGCTATTGCAAGTGTGCTACTGGATGAACAGAACAACCACAGCAAAAGTCATGTTGGCACATAGAAGAGGGATGTCAGAGTAGAGTGATGACAGTCCACAGTTTATCCATATAAAGGGGAAGCATATTACATGTGTAAATGGCTCTAATATCAGGCAGAGCCTGGGAATGGGTGTTAACAGTTTTGTATGGTTATATCACTCTAGCGAGGGTAGAAAACAAGCATTCTCCCTTCTATGATCTTATTTTCATTTCTCCTTAAAACAGAAATGGACATTTCTAATCCTTGTTCAACAGGAAAGAACATTGAGCACAACTTTAATAGTAAGCTTTATGGATCTTTGGCTGCTTCTGGACCCCCATAATAGGGTGTGCTCCGTCCCCATCTTCTGATCCCCCAGAAACCTCTCAGACTTTGTGTGAACATATGTACATTCCTATCACCAATACCAATACAATCTCATGCAGAAAATTATTTAGTTTTTCTGCCCCTCTAGTCCTCTCCCCTAGGGCTAGGGAAAACTCCAGCTAGTCCAGGTCCTGCCTCCTCATTTCCTTCCTGTCTCTTGTTTTATATCCCTCAGCTGATGGCTAATTTGTTCATCAGCCCTCCCAGCCTGATCAGCTAATTAGATTCCTAGCCCCAATCAGCCTTCTCCAGGTGTACTAACAGATACCTAAGCAATCAGAGGAAATCATCTGCTAGCTTCCAGCCTTCTGTCACACACCTCCCCTCCCACCTCCCCCGTGATGAATGCCGAGGTTCCCTTTTCCTCATGTCCTCCTGTGACACTGCATCCCATATTCTTCAAAGAGATAGTATTATGATATGATTATGGCATAACTATGATGTATTTGATACAAGATAAGTCATGTGAGATATCATTGAAAAGGTTATGATTTGCTGAATATGATCATCTTGCTTGTATGCATGTATCATTTTTGTGTCTGAAGTTAGGAATATTGACTATATATCTGTATTAGAAATGTGTTTACACCTGGGGAATGCCCAGTAGGCAGAATGCAATCAGTCTAGATGGCTGGCTGGGAAGGGCTATTAGAGAAAGCAATAGGCCTTAGAAAAAGTTTATCTCCCATTGGGGAGAGTTCCTGAGGATGATACAAACAGCCTCTGAGTCATGGCTGCTAGAATACTACAGGGTCATGTGACCAGATCATCTGGTACTGGACTCCATCTTGGAAAACTAGTGTTTTTCCATTGAAAGGCCTGGGAACCAAGCTTGGAAACAAAGGGTTCCCACCATATGCAAAAGCTATTTAAGGCAGGGAATGACATCATTGTGGTTCCTCACTGACTCCCTGCCCAAAGGACACTCTTGGAAACACTTGCGGAACAAGGACTGAACTGGTGGGAAGTTCTGGACCCAGGTTAAAGGGATTTATAGCCTGTGAAAGGAACACTTGAGGTTTTTAAGCTGCAAGCAAGTGCAGTTTGCTGCTTAAGAGCCTGCAGCCTGTTTAAATCATCATTTAGGGTGAGAATTTGTTACTCATATCCCATCTCTTTAGTATATTAAGTTTAGTTTGCATGTTTTGTTTATTTGCTAGGTAATTTTCTTTGGTTTGTTTGCTATCCCTTATAATCACTTAAAATCTATCTTTTGTAGTTAATGAATTTATTTTTGCTTTGTCTAAAACCAATGTGTGTGTGTGTGTGTGTGTGTGTGTGTGTGTGTGTAGTCATAACTTGGGGCAGAAAGCTGTGTATATTCCTCTCCACATTGGGGGAGGGGGGAAAATTTCATGAGCTTACACTGTACAGTTCCCTGTGCAGTGGAAGATGGTATAATTTTGGGTTTACCCTCCAGAAGTGGGTGTGCACTTAAGTAACTGGGCAGTTCCTTAGCTGAAGCCTTCCCATGCACAGCTGATCTCAGCATCTGTATGTAGCTGCAGCTGGGTCTGTCCCTACCTGTATGTGTGCTGGAAGGGGTTTAAGGGCCTGTCACAGCAGTAAAATGTAAAGGGAGCCCAGGCTGGTGAGTCAGGTGGGCTCAGTGGTACCCCAGGGGGAACCCGTCACACCTCCCTTGCTTAGAGGAAGCACCATGTACCTTTTCTCCATACTTGCCCGCAGGGTGGTTATCCCGCCTCCACCCCAGAAGTCAGATTGTGGGTGGGGATATTCCCATAATCCTCATCGCACCAGGGGCAATTTGAGGATCTAATCTCCTTCCCCTCCTCCTGTTTATTTTGAGGCAGGGCACGTCTTATCCGTTCATCATCTTTTCTCTATGGTCTCTCGTTCTCCTAGTCCTACAAATGTATCTTGGGGTACCTCCTCCTGAGGCCCTGATAGCAAACATTCTGTGGACAACCCATCCCCCTCCAAAACTTTTGGGCTTCCTTTCCCTCCAAATGTCTGCTTGGCCAGTTTGGACTCTCCTCCATTTTCTCCGTGGGAACGTTCATTTCACTTTTTCACTCCCGCCTTGTATCCTGCTGGCTAGGGTTTTGCTGTTTCCTGACTTCGAACCCATTCTCAGTCTTCCTTGGCACCTTAGTTCCCTTCTGCAATAGATCCTGATTGCCTACTTTCTTCCTAAAAGGGAAAGGACTCCAATCTGTCCATAACACCACTGGATGGGGCAACCCATCCACAACCACCACCTGTTTCCATCTGAACTTTTTATGGACCTCCAGAGGTATTTTGGCCATTGGGGGGGGTGTCTTATTTCCCCATAGATGCACTCCAGACTCATCGTTTTCTCTGGCAGTATCCAATATGGCTTTACCACGTCTTTCCTAACCAACAAATACCCTGATGAAATGTCCATTAGGCTGCTCTCCCATTTCCTCCCCACCTTAGAATCATAGAATATCAGGGTTGGAAGGGACCTCAGGAGGTTATCTAATCCAACCCCCTGCTTAAAGCAGTACCAATCCTCAACTAAATCATCCCAGCCAGGGCTTTGTCAAGCCGGGCCTTAAAAACCTCTAAGGAAGGAGATTCCATCATCTCCCTAAGTAACCCATTCCAGTGCTTCACCACCCTCCTAGTAAAAAAGTTTTTCCTAATATCCAACCTGAACCTCCCCCACTGCAACTTGAGACCATTACTCCTTGTTCTGTCATCTGCTACCACTGAGAACAGTCTAGATCCTTCACCAAGATGGTTGGTATTTTCCACTGATAATCCCCAATGTCCCAGTCCAACCACAAAATTCAGCCAGCCCACAGTCCATATAAGGCTGGTAGAAGGTAATTTCACACCTCTCCAAAGGAGCTCCTCTGCTCTCCTCCATTTTTATCTCTGCAGGCTTTACCCTTGCCAATTCTCCAACCTTCTTTCCTAGCTTGGGTCTGTTTAATGGATGCATTCACTTCTGGAGAAAATCTGCTTCCTCATACTACTCTGTGAGTTTGACTACCAACTCCAGAGTTGTGGGTTGTTGCCTCCTACCTCAAACATGGGTGTTAGTGAGGCCTGGTAGAAATTGCTCCAGAATTCTGGGGTCCATAATTTCATCCACATGAATTTCATCCACATGCATATCTGGCTTTGACCAACAGGTACCTAATCTATTAATCTTTCAGGTGAATGCCCTGGGCCATACACCTCCAACCCGTCTAGCAGCCTGAAACTTCTGCCAGTACTTCTCCATAGACAGGCCCATTCAGTCTAATATGGCCATTTTAACAACACCACAGTCTCTGGCCTGTTCATCACTCAAGGCCATGTAGGCCACTGGAGCCTCCCCTGCCTAATAGATGCTAACTGGAGAGCCCACTTTCCTCTGTCCCAGCTGCCTCCAACTGCTATCCTTTCAAATGTCATTGGAAATGCATCTGGGTCACCCACAGGCCCCATTTTATACAATCCAACCCTGTCTGTCCAATAGCTGTTCTCTGTACCAGGACACACAAGTTTCTGAAGCAACTGTTGCTGCATTTGCACTTGTTCCCTGACAAATTCCTGCAGGCTCTTCTGTTGCTCTCCCTGCCATGCCAGCAGAGATTGCTGGAAGGGCTCCATAGTCTGTTGCAGCTCTTTCTGTTCAGAGACTCATAGACTTTCAGGTCAGAAGGCACCATCATGATAATCTAGTCTGACCTCCTGCACATTGCAGGCCACAGAACCTCATCCACCCACTCCTGTAATAGACCCTTAACCTCTGGATGAGTTACTGAAGTCCTCAAATCATGGTTTAAAGACTTCAAGTTACAGTGAATCCATCATTTACACTAGTTTAAACCTGCATGTGACCCAGACCCCATGCTGCAGAGGAAGGTGAAAAAAACACATGGTCCCTGCCAATCTGACCCAGGGGAAAATTCCTACCAGACCCCAAACATGACAGTCAGTTGGACGATAAGCATTTTGGCAAGACCCAACAGCTGGACACCAGGAAAAAAAATTCTCTGTAGTAACTCAGAGCCCTCCCCATCTAGTGTCCTATCACTGGCCATTGACAATATCTACTATTAGCAATCACAGACCAGCTATTGTAGGCAGTCTTATAATACCATCCCCTCCATAAACCTGTCAAGCTCAGTCTTGATGCCAGTTAGGTTTTTTGCCCCCACTGCTCCCCTTTGAACACTGTTCCTGAACTTCACTCCCCTGATGGTTAGAAACTTGCATCTAATTTCATGCCTAAACTTATTGATGGTCAGTTTATATCCATTTGTTCTTGTGTCCCCATTGGCCCATAAGTTAAATAACTCCTCTCCCTCCCTTGTATTGAACCCTTTCATGTATTTATAGAGAGCAATTGTTTGGTTAGGCTAAAGAAGCCAAGTCTCCTCTCATAAGGTAGGTTTTCCATTCTTCTGATTATCCTTCTCTGCACCTGTTCCAATTTGAATTCAGCTTATTTAAGCATGGGAGACCAGAATTCTGCACAGTATTCCAGATGAGGTCTCACCAAAGCCTTGTATAATGGTATTAACACTTCCCTATCTCTACTGGAAATTCCTCACTTGATGTATCCTAGGATTGCATTCGCCTTTTTCACAGCTGCATCACATTGGTGGCCCATAGTCATACTGTGATCAACCAATACAGCCAGCTCTTTCTCCTCCTCTGTCACTTCCACCTGATAAGTCCCCAGCTTATAGCAAAAATTATTAGCCCCTAAGTGCATGACCTTGCTGTGACAGGTTGGATCACAGAAACCCCCTTGGGACTGCCAACTGATGTGCCAAGACTACTTCTGCCTCTGCTTTCCTGCCCTGGCAGCTTGGGACTTCAGTGCCCTGCCTGGTTTGAGCCAGACCCACTACCCTGCTGCAAACCCAGACCCAGGTCTGAACCACGTCCCCTAATAGCTGTAGGCTTAATTGAAAGCAGCTTAAGAAGTGTTCCTGTCTCTAACACTCAGATGCTCAACTTCCAATGGGGTCCAAATGCCAAATAAATCTGTTTTACCCTGTATAAAGCTTATGCAGGGTAAACTCATAAATTGTTTGCCCTCTATAAGACTGATAGAGAGATATGCACAGCTGTTTGCCCCCCACCCCCCAGGTATTAATACATACTCTGGGTTAATTAATAAGTAAAAAGTGATTTTATTAAATACAGAAAGTAGGATTTAAGTGGTTCCAAGTAGTAATAGACAGAACAAAGTGAATTACCAAGCAAAATAAAATAAAACCCACAAGCCTATGCCAAATACAGTAAGAAAACTGAATACAGATAAAAATCTCACCCTCAGAGATGTTTCAATAAGCTTCTATCACAGACAGGACGCCTTCCTATTCTGGGCACAATCCTTTTCCCTGGTACAGCCCTTGTTCCAGCTCAGGCGGTAGTTAGGGGATTTCTCATGATTGCAGCCCCTTTGTTCTGTTCCACCCACTTATATATCTTTTGTATAAGGCAGGAATCTTTTTTCCCTCTTTGGGTTCCCACCCCTCCTTCTAAATGGAAAAACACCAGGTTAAAGATGGATTCCAGTTCAGGTGACATGATCACATGTCACTGTAAGAATTCATTACCCACTTGCCAGCACACAGGTATACAGGAAGACTTACAAGTAAAATAGACCCATCTACAGACAATTGTCCTGGTTAATGGAAGCCATCAAGATTCCAAGCCACCATTAATGGCCCACACTTTGCATAATTACAATAGGTCCTCAGAGTTATATTTCATATTTCTAGTTTCAGATAGAAGAATGATACATTCATACAAATAGGATGAACACATGCAGTAGATTATAAGCTTTGTCAAGAGACCTTTTGCACGAAGCATATTCCAATTACATTATATTCACATCATTAGCATATTTTCATAAAATCATATAGAGTGCAACATCACACTTGCACTTTGCACTATTACATTTCATCCCAATTCTATTACTCCAGCTTTCTAGGTCATCCAGATCTTCTTGTATGATATTACAGTCTTCCTCTATACTGGCAATACCTCCCAATTTTGTGTCATCTGCAAATTATATTGGCACACTCCCATTTTTTGTGCTTAGGTCACTAATCAAAATGTTAAATAGGATTAGTCCCAAGACCAATCCCTGAGGAACTCCACTAGTGACCTCCCTCCAGCCTGACAGTTCACCTTTCAGTATGACCCATTGTAGTCTGCCCTTTAACCAGTTACTTATCCACCTTTCAATTCTCATATTAATCCTCATCTTCTCCAATTTAACTAATAATTTCCCATGTGGAACTGTATCAAATGCCTTACTGAAATCTAGGCCAATTAGATCTACTGTATTTTCTTTATCTAAAAACAGTTGACAAGAAGTGGTGAATATCAACAGAGTGAAAATTACTTTTTGTAGTGCTAACGAGGCCAATTCAATCAAGTAATTTTCACTCTGTTGATATTCACCCCTTCTTGTCAACTGTTGGAAATGGGCCACATCCACCCTAATTGAATTGGCTTTGTTAGCACTGACTCCCCACTTGGTAAGGCAACGCCCATCTTTTCATGTGATGTGTATTTATACCTGCCTACTGTATTTTTCCACTCCGTATATCTGATGAAGTGAGTTATAGCTCAAGAAAGCTTATGCCCAAATAAATATGTTAGCCTCTAAGGTGACACAAGGACTCCTCATTGTTTTTACTACTCGGTCAGGTGATCCTGTCACCTGGTACTAAACAGTATCTTGGACTTCCAGTAATTTTCCACTAACAGGAAGGGGAGGTCAAGTTTGGGAACCAAAAGGCTTCTCACCTTAGGTAAATTCTATTTAAGGCTGGGAAGGAAGGCATTCCAGGCTCTCCATTTTTGCTTGCCTGCCTGCCTGCCTGCCTGCTCAAGAAGAGGGACAGATAAAAACAACTGAAGGGAAGGCAAAGGGGCGGAGAGTCCAGACTGAGGCAAGGGTCCAGTTTGTAAAGAGAAATAACTGGAACTCTAAGCTATAGAAACTCTGCAACCTGCCTAAAATAAAATTTAGTGTAAGAAAATACATTTTGTAACCTTAGCTCCCATATTTTGTTTTATTTGCTCCGTAATCTGCTTTGTTCTGTTTGCTATCACTTAAAATTTGCCTTTTATAGTTAATAAAAACTTGTTTTTGTTTATTATTAAACCCAGTATGTGCAATTTCTAATGCGGGGTGGTGTGGGCAAGAAGCTATGCATATCTCTTCACATTGAAGGAGAGGGCAAATCCGTATGAGCTTTCACTGTATAAATCCCTGTACAGTGCAAGACAATATACCTTTGGTCTGCACTCCAAGGGAGATAGATACTTGAGTGCTGGGGCAAGTCCCTTAAGCTGAGTCTTCCCAGAGCTGATCTCAGTGTCTGTGTCTTTCTGCTGGGTGTGGCCCTGCCTGTGTGTGTGCTAGAGGAGGCTTAAGAGCCTGGATCAGCAAGAGAGGGTAAAGGGGGGCCCAGCCTGGCAAAACAGTTGGGCTCGGTGTTATCCCAGTACACTAAGTGGCACCTTAAAGGGGGGCAACATGTCACATTGTGCTTTCAATTTAATGTGCCAGTTCCTTTAATATTCTTGGAAGGAGATTATCCAGGCCCCCCAATGTAGTCCCATTAAGCTGTTTGAGTTTGACTTCCACCTCAGATGTAGTAATTTCTACTTCCATATCCTCATTTCCATGAGCCACTGTGCAATTACCCTTAAGCTCCTCATTGCCTTTATTAAAACTGTTGCTCCATCAACCACTGTAGGGTCTGCTCCATCACCCAGATGCCAAATCCTGGCAGCAGCTTCTAGTATCTGTCTCAATCATAACTGGGGAAGTCAATCCCTGACAAGCCCTTAGGTGTACGGGGTGTGCTTTGTTCCCATCCTCTGATGCCCAGAAACCTCTCAGATTCTCTAGTAAGTGGCAACTGGGTGTGAATTTATTTACATTCCTGTCACCAGCGCCCATACAGTCTCACGCAGAAAAGTATTTACAGTGTTTCTCTACTTTTAGCCCTTTCTAACAGGACCAGGGATGAACAAAAGTCTCCCTTCCTTGAGATCTCAGCACATACTGGGACCAGCTAGCCCAGGTCCTCCTTATGTCTTCTTTTATATCCCTTTTATGGCTAATTGGTTCATCAGCCCACCCTGCTTGATCAGATAATTTGGTACATATTCCCAATCAGCCTTCTCCATGGGAACTGATTGGTGCCTAAGTGATCAGAGTGCTGGGTTACCTGTTAGTTTCCAGCCCTCTCTCTCAACCTCCATAAATGAGCAGAAGGCTTATGTTTTGGTCCATTGTCTGCTTTATTAGTTTGAAGAGTTGTTGCACCTATTGAGACTTTGGAGCATGGGAGGGCTTGTGCTTGCCCGCATCAGATGGCTCCTCCCACACCCTAATGGGAGGAGCTACTGGATCAGGGTCTCAAATGAGTTGGGGGGACTTGAAGAGTTGTGGTAGTTGAGTTGGTCCCAGGATATTAGAGAGAGAAAGTGGTTGAGGTAATATCTTTTATTGGAGCTGCTTCTGTTGGGCAGAGAGTCAAGCTCTTGAGTTTACACAGAGCTCTTGCCCTGGTCTGCCCTGTATAAACTCAAGAGCTCTGTGTAAACTCAAAAGCGTGACTCTCTCCCCAACAGAAGCAGCTCCAATAAAAGATATTACCTCAACCACCGTCTCTCTCTTATCACTTTGAAGTCCAACCTACTGCTTGTCATTGTGTTCCTACACTCTATACTTTCATTTGACAACCTAGGTGCTCTGCAGAGGCTTCTCAGAGAGCTTTTAGAATAGGAGGACCCTCTGTCACTGGCAGCCAGAATTGTTTTAGATCCAGATCCAACATCCACTGGAATCCATAGGAATCTTTCCATTGACTTCCAGGGGCTTTGGATCAGGTCCTTACACTTCTAAGTTACCCAACCCTGGTATTGCAGAAGATGCTACTAAGTCTTATTGAAAAATGTAGTAGATCACTCTATTTATTTAGAGTGAGTACCAAAACTTGGATTTTTGGATTTTAAAAAATTGCATTCTACATGATAGAGGCTTGATATATTTCATCTTTCAGCAAGTCCTATTCTAGGATCTGACTATTAGTGTTTGGACAAAATTTTGCCTTTTTGATATTCAGCAACACTGGCATAGTCTTAAAAAGAAGTCAGGAGACTAGAGATGGAGAAAAGCTAGAACAGCAGGAGGGATAAAAACATATTGTATCTCAATTATATTGCATACTCTCTCTCTAATGGATTCTCCTCCTTTATTCACACGTAGTAAACCAACTAACATGAAGCCTTAATAGAGATAGCTCAGCCACACAACCTGACAGGTGTTTTATAGTACATTTGTTAGCCAGACTGTTCTTCTGGGGATTATCACCCAGAATTGCTTGAGCTAGACATTCATTATTAGTAAATAATCCTTTTCAACAATGGTTTCATTTCTTACAATACCGCAACTACTTTTACTGCCCGAATGATTTTTGGTGCCTACAGAACACTCTCTCTCTACAACCTTCTCCAAGGAGGACATGGTTTGAAAGACTTAACAGACTCTCCAGTACATCCATCCCTCCCTGAGTGAATCAAAGCTCCTGCAGCTTAATCCTTTTTATAAAACCTATGACGATCCAGTTAGGAAACAGGAGAAATACAAGGTGATGGCCAGTTGTACAGCTCAAATACTGAATTGCGTATGTTAAATACCCACAGCAATACTTGCACATAGAGCTGGTCAGAAAATTTCAAAACTTTTCAGATTTCTTTAAGAAATTGAAGGAAATTTTCTGATCAGTGTTTTTCCTGTTTTTCAATCATGTCGCTCATCAGAAAAGTTCTGTTTCAATGAGTATAGAAAGGCTTGCATGAATTTGCTTTCAGATATTTTCCCTCCCTTTATATAATGAGCTCTACTTGCAACAAATTTAGGTCCATATTCTAGCACCTTCATTCACATTGAATATTATGTTAGGCTCAGGACCTCAAAGGTACCAGGTGCCTAATTCCCACTGAAATCATAGAATCGTAGGACTGGAAGGGACCTTGAGAGGTCTTCTAGTCCAGTCCCCTGCACTCATGGAAGGACTAAATATTGTGTAGACCATCCCTGACACGTGTTGGTCTAACATGCTTTTAAAAATCTCCAATGATGGAGATTCCACAACCTCCCTAGCCAATTTATTCCAGTGCTTAACCACCCTGACAATTAGGACGTTTTTCTTAATATCCAACCTAAACTGTTCTTGCTGCAATTTAAGCCCATTGCTTCTTGTCCTATCTTCAGAGGCTAAGCAGATCATTTTTTCTCCCTCCTCCTTGTAACAAACTTTTCCGTAATTGAAAACCGTTATGTCCCCTCTCAGTCTTCTCTTCTCCAGACTAAACAAACCCAGTTTTTTCAATCTTCCCTCATAAGTCATGTTTTCTAGACCTTTTATCATTTTTGTTGCTCTTCTCTGGACTGTCTGTAATTTGTCCACATCTTTCCTGAAATGTGGTGCCCAGAACTGAACACAATACCCTAGTTGGGGTCTAATCAGCACGGAGTAGAGCAGAAGAATTACTTCTCATGTCTTTCTTACGACACTCCTGCTAATAAATTCCAGAATGATGTTTGCTATTTTGCAATAGTGTTACAATGTGGTCTCAGATTTAGCTTGTGATCCACTATGACTCCCAGATCCCTTTCTACAGTACTCCTTCCTAAGCAGTCATTTCCAATTCCTTCATAAGAGTAGTACTTTGCATTTGTCCTTATTGAATTTAATCCTATTTACTTCAGACCATTTCTCCAGTTCTTCCAGATAATTTTGAATTTTAATCCTATCCTCCGAAGCACTTGCAACACCTCCCAGCTTGGTATCGTTGACAAACTTTATAAGTGTACTCTCTATGCCATTATCTAACTCATTGATAAAGATATTGAACAGAACCAGATGCAGAACTGATCTGTGGGACACCACTTGATATGCCCTTCCAGCTTGATTATGAGCCACTGATAACTACTCTCTGAGACCAGTTTTCCAACCATTGATGCACCCACCTTAAGTAGCTCCATCTAGGTTATATTTCTCTACTTTGTTTATGAGAAGGTCATGTGAGGCAGTATCAAAAGCCTTACTAAAATCAAGATATACCACGTTTATCGCTTCCCCCCATGCACAAGGCTTGTTACCCTATCAAAGAAAGCTATTAAGTTGTTTGATACGATTTGTTCTTGACAAACCAATTCTGACTGTTCCTTATCACAATTTCTGTACCCAGAAAGATAATAAGCTGACTGGTCGGTAATTCCCTGAATTGTCCTTATTCTCCTTTTTATAGATGGACAAATATAGTGCCATTTTCCAGTCCTCTGGAATGTCACCCACCTTCCATGACTTTTCAGAGGTAATTGCTAATGGCTCAGATATTTCCTCAGTCAGCTCCTTGAGTATTCTAGGATGTATTTCATCAGCCAATGGTGACTTGAAGACATCTAACTTGTCTAAGTAATTTTTAACTTGTTCTTTCCCTATTTTAGTCTCTCACCTCATTTTCATTGGCATTCACTATGTTAGATGTCCAATTGCTACCAACCTTTTTGGTGAAAAACAAACAAAAAATCCACTTAGCACATCTGTCATTTTCACATTTTCTCTTATTGTTCCTCCCTCCCCCATTGAGTAACAGGCCTACCCTGTCCTTGGTCTTCCTCTAGCTTCTAATGTAGTTGTAGAATGTTTTATTTGTGGGTTAAGCTCCGAGGATCTGAGCATTAACTTCATGATTTGTCCCAAGGAAATAAAGAGGTATTTGATGTGCATAAGGGTATCAGAAGCCAGCCCTGTTTGATAAAGCCTTGGGCAAAAATGTGTTCAGACAAACCATTCATTAAACAACTGCAAATATCTAACAAATTAATAGAAATTGCTATCTCTTCCTGGACAGTTCACTAACAGGCTGAATTTGACATATTATTTGTTACAAATAGCTCACACCACTCTACATATAATGTGTCCAGCTGTATGCCCATTGTGGATTAGTGTACAGATTTCCAGTCCCATTTTTCCCCTACACCATCCAGTTTGTTTCATGCTATTTGTACAGTATGCACAAAATTGCTCAGCTTGTGGTCTATAGACAGCAATTAACACCACTTAACAGCTGTTAAATAGGGTAATCGCCTGTTGTTATCCTCATGTAGCTTAATTCAAATGCTAATTGCTCTCAATGCACTGCTCATAAACCCACCAAAAAGCCAGGTATGATCTGCTGGAGATGGTCTGTTGTGAAAAAAGGCTGCAATTTCCTCTTGGTATAACAGTTCGATTGAGTGCCAAAATACTTCCACATTGGAGAGGCATGGAGGATTAGAGACAGGTTGGAGAGGAATTCACTATTATTGTTCCCTCATAGTTCATCAAATATGGGGTGGATCGGAAGGAAGCTGCAAGCACAAGTGAAAAAACGGACTGAGATTGAAGACAGAATGCAAGATGCCTGCTCCATCACAATCAAGGGTAGTGACAAATTATGCTGCATTGAAATGCAGCATCCTGTATGTATACAGTTCCTGGGTAGATAGCAAATGTTTGTACATTATTTTTTTCTGACTGCTATTCTGAATCCATTTTTAATGCTGATGAAACAGCAGTCATTTTCTGAATCAAACCAACTTTTAAAAACAGAAGACTCTAGCAAGGGAGCAATCAAGCAGAATTAATGTAATTAATTATTGAATTAAAAGAATGAAGCCATATGAATTTTTCAAGTTATTTTAAATAAAATGTATTTATGTACTCTTTTAGAGTGTTCTTGAGGCAGCAGTATGAGAAATGTCATCGGAGTATATTTCAGATGCAGGCAGATCATTTCCTTGGCCCATGGCTAGGCATACAAATGGAATATTATATTACCTTAAGTAATTAGGGATGAATTTATTAAAGGGGGAAATGTATATCCTAATAAGGAGGATAACAAAACATTGGTAAAGTACAGGTAGGAGCTAGTGAGGAACAGTCAAAACATAAAATAGTCTAATTTAAATATAACAGATGAGGGCAAACAACTGAATATTGACAAGATATACAAGTGCTTATATACAAATGCTGGAAGTGTAAATATTAAGATGGGCTAACCTGAGTGCCTGGCATTAAATGAGGATATTGATAGAATAGGCATTGTGGAAACTTGGTAGAATGAAGATAATGAATGGGACATGATAATACGAGAGTACAAATTATATAGGAATGACAGAATATGTTGTGCTGGTTGGGGAGTGGCACTATATGTAAAGAAAGCATAGAGTCAAATAAAGTAAGAAACTCTTAAATTAATCAGACTGTACCATAGAGTCTGTATGGATATGAATTCCATGCTTGAACAATAAAACTATATCAGTAGAAATATACTACACATCACCTGACCAGGATGGCAACGGTGGTTGTGAAATACTCAGGTTGATTAGAGAGACTACAAAGGCAAAAACATACAATAATAATGGGACATATCAACTGTCCTCATAGTGACTGAGTATGTCACCTCAAGAAGCAAAAGGGAGTTAAAATTTCTAGATACCATAGATGACTGCTTCTTGGAGAAGCTAGTCCTGGAACCCACAAGGGGAGAGGCAGTTCTTGATTTAGTCCTAAGTGGAGCATGGGATCTGGTCCAAGAGGTGAATAGAACTGAACTGCTTGGTAATAGCAACTGTAATATTATTAAATTTAACATCCTTGTATGGGTGTGTGTGTGGCAAATACCAAAGAAGCCCACCACAGTAGCATTTAACTTCAAAAAGAGAAACTACCCAAAATAAGTACCAAATTGTATTCACTCAAGAGTTCTGAAGGACAGCAGAGATGAAAGTACAAAACTACTAACAGTGGTATGTAACCTATTCTTAAATCAGACTCTGTACAAAATGATTGGAGGATAGTAACTGTGATGCTGATTTTTTAAAAAGGCTCCAGAGGTGATCCTGACAATTACAGGTCAATAAACCCAACTTCTGTACCAGGCAAATTGGTTGAAACTATAGTAAAGAAGAGAATTATCAGACACATATGAATACAATATGTTGGAGAAGTGTCAACATGGCTTTTGTAAAGGGAAATCATGCCTCACCAATCTATTAGAATTCTCTGAGGGTGTCAACAAGTATGTGGAAAAGGGTCATCCAGTGGATTTAGTGTACTTGGACTTTCAGAAAGCTTTTGCCAAAAGCTCTTAAGCGAAGTAGGCAGTCATGGGATAAGAGGGAAGGTCCTCTTCTGGGTCAGTAACTGGTTAAAAGATAGGAAACAAAGGTTAGGAATAAATCATCAGTTTTCACAATGAAAAGAAGTAAACAGTGGGGTTTCTCAAGGATCTGTTCTGGGACCTGTGCTATGCAGCATATTCATAAATGATCTGAAAAAGGGGGTGAATAGTGAGATGGCAAAATGTGCAAACGACTATCAGGTAATTGTGGATTAAGTCCAAAGCTGATGCCAAATATTTACAAAGAGATTTCACAAAACTGGATGACTGGGCAACAAAAGGGCAGGTGAATTTCCATGTCGACAAGTGCAAAGTAATACACATAGAAAAAATAATCACAACTACACAAATAAAATCTTGGTGTTTAAATTAGCTGTTACAACTCATGAAAGGGATCTTGGAGTCATAATAGCCAGTTTTCTGAAAATATCTGCTCAATGTGCAGCAGCAGCAGTCAAAAAAGCTAATATAATGTTAGAAAACATTAGGAAAGGGATAGATAATAAAACAGAAAAGATCATAATGCTCCCATATAAATCCCTGATACAGCCACACCTTGTATACTGTGTGCAGTTCTGGTCGCATCATCTCAAAAACATATACACCTCTAATCCAATATAATGTGATCCGATATAACACTAATTCGGATATAACGCGGTGAAGCAGCACTCCAGGGGGGTGGGGCTGTGCACTCCGGTGGATCAAAGCAAGTTTGATATAACGCGGTTTCACCTATAACGCGGTAAGATTTTTTGGCACCCGAGGACAGCGTTATATTGGGGTAGAGGTGTACTAGAATTTGAAAAGGTAAAAGAAGGGCAACAAAAGTGAGTAGGGGTATGGAGCAGCTTCCAAATGTGGAAAGATTAAAATGATTGGCACTGTTCAGCTGAGAAGAGAGATGACTAAGGGGGGGATATGACAGTGGTCTATAATCTTGACTGGTGGAGAATATATATAAGGAAATATTATTTACTCCTTCACATAATATAGGAACTAGGAGTCACCGAATGGGATTAATAGGCAGCAGGCTTAAAAAAAAAAAAAAAAGAACTGCTTCACACAACAGATGGTTAACCAGTGGAACTCCTTGTGAGGGGTGTTGTGAAGGCCAAATATATAACAGCGTTAAAAAATAAATAGATAAGTTCCTGGAGGATAGGTCCATCAATGGCTTTTAGCCAGGATGGGCAGGGATGCAACACCATTCTCTGAGTGTCCCTAGCCTCTGTTTGACAGAAGCTGGGAGAGGACAACAGGGTATGATTGCCTGATCTGTTCATTCTCTCTGAAGAAGCTGGCAATGGTCACTGTGGGAAGACAGGATGTTGGGCTAGATAAACCATTGGTCTGACCCATTATGGTCATTCTTATGTTCTTAACATGAAACTTACAATAAGGGCTAAGATGAGTGGCGGTGGAACACAGTAAGTATTGTTATTCACTACACATTTTTAATTATGGATAAAACACCGGGACTAGGAATCTGGCTATGTTCGCTCAGTTCCTGATTCTGCCTCAGATATCCTGTGTGTGGCCCCTGAGTGACTGCCAACATTGGCAGAAGTGCCCAATGATTTTGTGTTTCTCCATCTTGAGATACCTACTTGTATTAAACATCTAAATCAGGGATCGGCAACCTTTGGCACACGACCCATCAGGGAAATCCACTGGCGGGCCGGGACAGTTTGTTTACCTGCAGCATCCACAGTTTCGGCTGATCGCAGCTCCCACTGGCCGTAGTTCACCGTTCCAGGCAAGTGGGAGCTACGATTGGCCAAACTTGCAGACGCTGCAGATTAAACAAACCATCCTGGCCTGCCAGCAGATTTCCCTGATGGGCTGTGTGCCAAAGGTTGCCGATCCCTGATCTAAATTATCAAAGGTGATGATGATGAGCAGCTCCCACTGAAGTCAATAGGAGCAGCATGAAGTTCTTGAGCAGCTCTGCATGTTAGACCTTTCCACATGTCTCAAGATGGGCATGCAAAATAAAGGTACACAAAAGCAGTGACCACTTCTGAAAATTTGGCTGGAAATCTCTGTGCTGCTCATTTGTAAGGTGATACTTCTGACCTCACATTGAGTGCTGCAGGAGTACATTTGTTAAGTGTTTGTAAGATGCTCAGATAGGGTTTAATCCAAAACCCTTGAAGTCAATAGAAGTCAATGGAAATAGAATAGTCAATAGAAGTCAATGTAGTGATTAGGGTCTTTGGAACTGTTGTCTGCTTAGCCCACAAACAAAACAGGACTTTTATTTAAGAGGATTTGCTTTATTAAACTTTCTTCTTTATGATTTATGAAGGGCACCTGAACTGACTATTTGGACAAGAGGAGGGAAATCAGGAAGCACTTTGGTTTCGAAAGAAAAAATAAATCATTACTTATACTATGTAATATTGGGTTAACGTATATCTGCATAACAATATTTGAATTATGACATAGGCTTGTTGTCTGTTTTATTGTGCTTCCAAGATCCTTCATATATTCTTAGACTACTTAAATCTGTGTTTATGCAATGCTATTAATCTGATATGTGAATACTTGAATGGTGAGAGTGTGTGTGTGTGTGTGTGTGTGTGTGTGTGTGTGTGTAAGATTCACTGGTGTTAATGGTATGTGGGGAGCAATCCCTTTCCCTGTATTGTATATTATAATGTATCTGAAACAGAACATACCTCTTGTTGGTTCAAACTGAATTCAGTTGAAATGTCTGTTTCAGTTCAAATCCATTTAAATCTATTAAAATTTGCTTTGCATTATTACTGTATATGTTGTTTTCTGTTAAAAAAAAATCTATAACAGTTCAGGGAAAATGTATGTATTCCAATACAAATATAGAAGTTCAGCTCAGACAGATACATCTGTACTAAAGTTATTTGTCTAACCACAGTACCTCTGTCTACAATATTGAATTGCATTAGGCCCAGAGGAGGTATTTCAGCATTTCAATCTCTGCAATCAGTGCAAAGTTGATAATGAAACCTGGTAGTATTGAACTTGTGAGAATTGGTTTTGTTTCTGGAGTATATTTCTGAACAATGGCATCTCACATAGGTTCATGCTCTGTGCCGCTTAGGCTGCCTACCAACTACAAAACTAAATGTAAAACTCAGCTATACTCTTCAGAATGTCTTGTCTCTACCTCCACCCCAGCATTCCATCTAACCTACCTCACAGAGTTCTCAACATAAATTCAACAGTGTCTGTGAAGTGCTCAAAGACTATGAAAACGGGGCCCAAACAAATACCTAGATTTGGATGAAATATAACATGGGGGTCCTAAGACATTAATTCCATGCGGTAGCTTTTACTGGAGTGGTGATGTTGTCCTTAGTGGATTGACTAAATTCCTGTGCGAGTAATTATATTTTGCCTACTTAACTGGTTACCATACCTTTCATTTAGTTATAGGCTTCTTTTTCACTTCCCATTCTGGGGCCCCATTTAACACACCTTGGGATCACCTGAGACCTTCTCAGACTTCAAGAGGAGTTTGAAATGGCCTTTAGTCTGTTTTGCATAGTATGAAGAGTAAAGAATTAGTCTTGTCTAAAGAAAGTGATCATGAAATCATAGAGTTCACAATTCTAAGGAAGGGTAGAAGGGAGTACAGCAAAATAGAGAATGGATTTCAGGAAGGCGGATTTTGGTAAGCTCAAAGAGCTGATAGGTAAGGTCCCATGGGAATCAAAACTGAGGGGAAAAACAACTGAGGAGAGTTGGCAGTTTTTCAAAGGGACACTATTAAGGGCCCAAAAGCAAGCTATTCTGCTGAGTATGAAAGATAGGAAATGTGGCAAGAGACCTCCTTGGCTTAACCACGAGATCTTGCATGATCTAAAAAATAAAAAGGAGTCATATAAAAATGGAAACTAGGACAGATTACAAAGGAGGAATATAGGCAAACAACACAGGAATGCAGTGGCAAGATTAGAAAGGCAAAGGCACAAAATGAGCTCAAACTGGCTACAGGAATAAAGGGAAACAAGAAGACTTTTTATCAATACATTAGAAGCAAGAGGAAGACCAAGGACAGGGTAGGCCCACTGCTCAGTGAGGAGGGAGATACAGTAAAAGGAAACTTGGAAATGGCAGAGATGCTTAATGACTTCTTTGTTTCGGTCTTCACTGAGAAGACTGAAGGAATGACTTAGTGAATGCTAATGGGAAGGGGGTAGGTTTAGAAGATAAAATAAAAAAAGAACAAGTTAAAAATCACTTAGAAAAGTTAGATGCCTGCAAGTCACCAGGGCCTGATGAAATGCAGCGTAGAATATTCAAGGAACTAATAGAGGAGGTATCTGAGCCTCTAGCTATTATCTTTGGAAAATCATGGGAGACAGGAGAGATTCCAGAAGACTGGAAAAGGGCGAATATAGTGCTGATCTATAAAAAAGGAAATAAAAACAACCCAGGAAACTACAGACCAGTTAGTTTAACTTCTGTGCCAGGGAAAATAATGAAACAAGTAATTAAGGACATCATCTGCAAACACTTGGAAGGTGGTAAGGTGATAGGGAATAGCCAGCATGGATTTGTAAAGAACAAATCATGTCAAACCAATTTGATAGCTTTCTTTGATAGGATAACGAGTCTTATGGATAAGGGAGAAACAGTGGATGTGGTATACCTAGACTTTAGTAAGGCATTTGAGACGGTCTTGCATGATATTCTTATCGATAAACTAGGCAAATACAACTTAGGGCAAGTCTTCACTACTGGGGGGGTCGATTTAAGATACCCAAATTCAGCTACACGAATAGCGTAGCTGAATTTGACGTATCGGAGCCGACTTACCCCGCTGTGAGGACAGCGGCAAAATCGACCTCCACGGCTCCCCGTCGACGGCGCTTACTCCCACCTCTGCTGGTGGAGTAAGAGTGTCAATTCGGGGATCGATTGTCGTGTCCTGACGAGACGCGATAATTCGATCCCCGAGAGATCGATTTCTACCCGCCGATTCAGGTGGGTAGTGTAGACCTAGCCTTAGATGGGGCTACTGTAAGGTGGGTGCATAACTGGTTGGATAACCGTACTCAGAGAGTAGTTATTAATGGTTCCCAATCCTGCTGGAAAGGTATAACAAGTGGTTCCGCAGGGCTCTGTTTTGGGACCGGCTGTGTTCAATATCTTCATCAATGACTTAGATATTGGCATAGAAAGTACGCTTATTAAGTTTGCAGATGATACCAAACTGGGAGGGATTGCAACTGCTTTGGAGGATAGGGTCATAATTCAAAATGATCTGGACAAATTGGAGAAATGGTCTGAGGTAAACAGGATGAAGTTTAACAAAGACATATGCAAAGTGCTCCACTTAGGAAGGAACAATCAGTTTCACACATATAGAATGGGAAGAGACTGTCTAGGAAGAAGTATGACAGAAAGGGATCTAGGGGTTATAGTGGACCACAAACTAACTATGAGTCAGTGTGATGCTGTTGCCAAAAAAAAAAAAAGCAAACATGATTCTGGGATGCATTAAGAGGTGTGTTGTGAGCAAGACACGAGAAGTCATTCTTCCGCTCTACTCTGTGTTGGTTAGGCCTTAACTGGAGTATTGTGTCCAGTTCTGGGCACCACATTTCAAGAAAGATGTGGAGAAATTGGAGAGGGTCCAGAGAAGAGCAACAAGAATGATTAAAGGTTTTGAGAACATGACCTATGAAGGAAGGCTGAAAGAATTGGGTTTGTTTAGTTTGGAAAAGAGAAGACAGAGGGGACATGATAGCAGTTTTCAGGTATCTAAAAGGGTGTCATAAGGAGGAGGGATAAAACTTGTTCACCTTAGCCTCTAAGGATAGAACAAGAAGCAATGGTCTTAAACTGCAGCAAGGGAGGTTTAGGTTGGACATTAGGAAAAAGTTCCTAACTGTCAGGGTGGTTAAACACTGGAATAAATTGCCTAGGGAGGTTGTGGAATCTCCATCTCTGGAGATATTTAAGAGTAGGTTAGATAAATGTCTATCCAGGATGGTCTAGTCAGTATTTGGTCCTGCCATGAGGACAGGGGACTGGACTCAAGGACCTCTTGAGGTTCCTTCCAGTCCTAGAATCTAAACAATCAAATTTTAACAACAACCTCCCACAGGTTTCAACCTAAAACTGAATTTCTCTTCCCCCCCCCCCCCAAAGGGCAGTTAATATTATCTGATAGTCAAGCAATGGATTTTCCATTACGGGAACCTAATACAAAGCCGACTGAAATCTATGGAAAAATTCCTGTCAAGTTCAACATGATTTGGAGCAGACACCAAAAGAGTCACTAAGACAAAAAGGAAAGGGAATAAAGGAAATTGTTAAAATAAAATTCCCCATAACTTTTTAAGTTTGAAATTTTTTCTGTTTTCCATTCCTTCATTTTATTTGTGCATAATAAATGGTGGTTGTTCGCAAAAGGAATAGGCCACAATTTTACACAATCCCTGGACCTTGCTCTACACAACCGCCTTAATTTATTTCACACAGAGTCACAAAATGCAGGCAGTTGTCATCAATTAGTGTCCACGGGTTATTTTTTTTTATTGTAATTTGTATTACTAGGCCATCTTCCCAAGTACATCAAATTATTTTTCAACCCAAATAGTGCTGACATATAATAAAGAAATGCAATAATAACATGAACTTTCTGGGGGGTTTTCCAGATGAGAAGCAGAAGTCAGAAAGAAACTCAGTGTAAATAATTTTCCTGATAATCACAAGTTTAACAAAACTGGCAAAATGAAAAGTACATATGAGCTCTGGGCAATGTCATGTATATCTTCCAGGAATGAAAACAGGGTGAAAAATAAATGATGGGATAGTAAATCTACAGCCATAATAATGTTGACTTTTTAGGTCCGGAAAGTCTCTCAATTATGAATTATTTATAAACTAATTAAAATAGCATAAATCAAGAGTTTATTATAGATACAAAAGGGATCTGTTGCTGACTGTCCACTAGGCAGGAGAGATTTCAGATGACCTTATATTGCTTGTTTATCAATATTTATTGGGCTGGCTGAGAACAATATTATATTCTATATACATTTAAACAGTGGCATTTCAGCATGTATTAGTTAAAGCAATCTCAACTGTTATTTTCTTGCTAGTAAAGAAAACTAAATTATGATGTTTTATTAATCAAGTTTTTCTGAAAAGTAGGAAAGATACAGATCTAAAAATGAACTGCTAAAATATTTCCTAAAGTTTATACAGTTACCTAAGCGGTAATTTATATAGTGACCCAAATGGTACATTAACCATAAGGTTAACTTGAAACTTCATGCATGAGGATTGTACTTCTAAGCTTTCATGTATTGGGGCTATCTTTTGGCTTGAATTGCAAAATCCTGTTATTGACTAGCATAAGCAAAGTGGAACAATGTTCTGTTTCATACTGTTGGGGATGTAGTCATTTTGTTTTGTCACTCTCCTGTACCGTCCATTTTGGTGCACTGTCTTTGTTTGGTCTGGTGGCCTTTTTGTTGTGTCTAACTTTTGATTGGCTAAGATTTATGTAATCCTGCCCAGCAACTGAGCAAAGGCAGGAAAACTCAAATGTAAAGAGCGGGAAAGGATCACATGACCCTGAGTAATCTGCCTAGTAACAAGACATGATATAAGGGACTTGCGTGGCGTGACAGGTTGCTGTCCACCCAGGAGGTGGGCCGTGTTCCTGTGTTCAGGTCGCATGGTTCATCAAGAGAATATCCGCCACCTACCTGCAATCCATCCAGTGTTGGTTACCTGCTCCAGACATCTGCGGTTCCTGATCCCTCATGGTGTGATCCTTAGAGTTCCCGGACCCTGGTTCCCTTTGCCTGCAAAAGAGACAGAAGTGAGCTGATCCCATCCAGCCTCTGGTCATCTAACTCTAACGTTGAGACTATTTGTTTGTCAGCCCATTTATTCTAGTTGGGACTGGATTTAATGCCTAGGGTTGCCAACCCTCCAGAATTGCCCTGGAGTCTCCAGTAATTAAAAAATATTTTTTCATTAAATATTGTCATGTGATGAAACCTCCAGGAATATGTCTAACCAAAATTGGCAACCCTATAATAATAACCATTGTGTTTGGTAAACCACCAAGCTGTTTTACACCTGTTTCAATCTGTTTCAGATCTGTTCCATACCTGCCTTATATCTGTTTTACCCTCCCTGTTAATAAACCCTATTTTGCTTTACCCTTTAAAAGTGCTTACGTTTTCTTTTAGTGCGGCTATAGGTGATAGACCCTAATTTGGGGAAATCGAGCTTGATTTTGAAAGCAGGGGTCCTTAAACAGCTCTCTTTAATTTTCTTCTGGTAACAATACCACAGAAAATTGTATTGGCATTTCAGCTGCTGATTTGGATTGCTTGTGGTGAATTACTGAGCCACAATGCCCCTACATCTTCCCTTATTCAGGCCTGTGCTTCAGTGGCACTATTGAGCCCTAAAGGATAAGGGCCCTTGGTGGAATTTCCACAGATGCAGTATGTGGAGGGCACAGGATAAGTTTAGCTGGCTGTACACAACCTGTGCAAGACTCCTCAGTGTAGGCCAGCCAAGGTGTGCCCACGGCCTTATGTCCCTACTATTCCCTGCTGCTGGAGTTGACCACAGGAGCTGTTGGAGGCCCTGCACAAGTTAGCTCAGCTGCTGAGACTGCTGAGACTGGAGGCTGAATTGGATCCTGGGAACCCCATAAGAGGGGAGGAATAAAGGTGGTATACAATTACCTCTGCTTTCACCCTCTGTCCTTGTGATCAGCTCAGATGTCAGGGTGAATTCGGCCCTTAGTGAGTAAAGGTTTTAAGAGGGGACTCATAGTTGTAGTTTTAAATACCTATCTGAGCTTTTAAAGTTGTAAAAGGGGTTATAGGAAATGGAGGAAACAACAACAAAACCCAGCTCCCATTTAGGCACCTGAGTTAAGTGGCCAGATTTTCAGAAGTGGCGTCAGCATGCAGCAGCCCCTCTTCTTGTCAATGGAAGCTGCTGGGGGCTGAGCACTTTTGCAAATCTGGTCTGAAGTCTCTACTCCAATATGCCAAGTCCAGTGGAAACATTGCAAAAATTTTCCTGACAAGCCCACCACATTTTTAAAGGGACAGCACTGTAACAATCACGTTCACTGTAACAATCAGATGGCAGTGACCTTGGGTTTTTTTTCCACCTTCCTCTGAAGCATGTGGGTGCAGGTCACTTGCTAGGATTCTCTCATGTGCAGGTGCTGGGTGATATTGGTGGTCTGATACATAGGAGGTCAGACTAGGGGATCTGGTGGTCCCCTTTGGCTTTTAAACTTTATGAATCTATCAGTGCCTGATCTTATTCCCACTGAAGTCAATGGCAAAACACCCACTGACTTCAGTGGGAGCAACATTGTAGGCTTAATATTTACTAATTTACATTATGAACATTGAATCTTTTCTTTTAGTTACATCTACATAATCTCAGTCATCCACAGACAGAATATCCTTCTTATCAAACTGTTTTACCAAAACCCAATGGGCACATATCAAACAAGTACAGTAGAGCAAGAGAATGGATGTAACTAGAAGGGAAGAGCACAGGTTGCAGGGGAGAAGTATTTGAAGAAGGCACAAGGAACTCAGTTTGTATGTGTGCCAGGATCCCCCCGGGGTGCAACCCAGGACTGTGGGACCGCTGTACCCCTGAATTCTCTCCAGTCTGGGGGCTGTCTCTAACAATGCCTTGCTAGTGACAAGCAGCAGCCCCTCCAGGCGCTGTTATCAATCAGCACAACCACATGTGGAGCCCCACAACCAGAAAGATTGCATGAATGTTCCAAGAGCCACTCATGAATCACACAGAGAAAGGCACCAGAGCTAAATCCCTGCAGCTCCCAGCCTTGTACCTCAGGAATATACCGTCTTGCACTGCTCAAGATGGGCAGTGCAGATTTATTAATTGGTTCACCACTTCTTCAATGGAAAGTGGACATACACCAGCATTTGCAAACCTGAGCAGATTACCAAACACATCAGGCAAACTCACGGGTAAAGATAAACACTTAAACAAATTTATTGACTACAAAAGATAGATTTTAAGTGATTATAACTGATAGGCAAAGAGTCAGAGTTAATTCCCAAAAAGAAAATATCAGCATGCAGTCTAAACTCTCAACCCTATTAGACTGGGTAACGTCTAGATTAAGCACTTTTTCTCACCCCACTGGATATTGCAGACTTTAATATACAGGTTTGTCCCTTCCACCTGGGCCAGACTCCTCTGTTGGAGTCTTCAGTCTTCTTCTGAGTGCCTTGGTTGCTTGCAGTATAGGTCAGGCAGGAGAAAGGCCAAACATGGGGCCCCGTGTTCTGTTTTATGCCCTAAATCCCATGTGCTTGGGTAACATAAGTCCAGGCATGTCTGGTGGGCATTGCTGAGTCTCCAGGCAAGGTTGAGCAATTCCCCTGGTGTGGCCTCATGCAGGTGAGTCATTGCATTGTAGATCCCTTGTTGGACAATGGCTATTGATGGGCTGTTTGACACCCTACCCAGGCATTGGTTACTTTCTTTGCTGTTACTTCTGGGGAGCTAATATCTGGTGGATTCCCCAACTTACAGCATGTTTTAGTGACAACCATACAACACAATTCTTATAACTTCATATGCATTAATGATATACATATATGGATAGAGAAATGACTTTCAGCAGATCATAACCTTTCCCATGATACCTCACATGACCTACTTTATATGCGATATCACAATTATATACAGATGAGGAATATGGGGGTTACAAGACACTCCCCAAAGCTATAGTATGTCACAGTGTGCACATGGCTAGAATGCTATATGCAGTTGCACTATCTCTGTAAATAGTTTCTTAATTAAAAAAAATGTTTAGTTTAACATGCCTGGAGTCCTCTCATGTTACTACCCAATACACTGTACATGAAACAGAGAACAAATATAGTTTAACATATGCAGCTATTTGATACATGCAGCAGTAGGGAAGGATGGTCAATGAGAATAATAACATCATCTGCTGCTTCCCATAAAGAGCTCCGTGTAAAGAAGAAATCATTGGCTATGCATAACAACAAATTCTATTGGTCTTACAAAGCCCAGGAACTATGCTATGTGTTATTGACTGCCATATACAGTTGAGAACATGTAGCGTAAATACCCATATGTATATTCATGTATATATATTCTGGAACGCCTTGCGTAAGTTGATTTTTTCATAAGTCGGGGACGTATACCCAACAATTACGCAAAATAAATAAATAAATAAATAAATAATAAAAAAAAAATCTTACGGAACTTACTGACCTTTTTCCATAAGTGCAGGTTTGCATAAGTTGGGTTTGCGTAACCCGGGGAGTGTCTGTATTTGAACTTTATCTATTACATACATAATGACATATCATGCATGGAGCTCCCCTGTTGTGATGGGTTGGAACCCTCCCACCATTCGGCATGCCACCTGATGTGCTGTTGTCCCATTGGTTCCACCAGCCTGGGTTTCCTCACCCTGTCCTAGCAGTGCCAGGCCCTCAAGTCTTCTCCAGCACACACATAGGTAGGGACACACCCAGCTGCAAATGGACACACAGATCAGCAATGTTTGGGAGGAATCAGCTCTGGGATTCAGCCAACACTCATGTGTACACCCCTTTTGGGAAGTAAACCCAAAATAATATTGTCTTGTGCTGTATAGAAAAATCTGCACAGTGCAAGCTCATAAAAATCACCCTCTCCCTCAATCTGGAAAGAGATATGCACAGCTTCTTGCCCCCCTGATATGAATTGCACAAACTGGGTTATACTATGACCAAGAAATAAGTTTATTAACTACAAAAAGTAAATGTTAAGTGATTAAAAGGGATAGCAAACAGAACAAAGCAGATTACTGAGCAAATAAAACAAAACACACAAACTAAGCTTAATACACTCAAGAAACAGGTTACAAAATGTAATTTCTCACCCTAAAGGTTGTTTTAGGCAAGTTGCAGAGTTTCTGTAGCTTAAAGTTACTGTTATTTCTCTTTCCAGACTGGACCCCAGTCTGAGAGTACTTACAAGGGGAGATAGAGTCAATGTCTGTAATGGCTCAGCCATTCCCAGTCCTTATTCAAACCGGAGTTGATTGTGTCTAGTTTGCATATCAATTCTAGCTCTGCAGTCTCTCTTTGGAGTCTGTTTTTGAAGTTTTTCTGTTGTAATATAGCCACCCGCAGGTCTGTCACTGAATGACCAGACAGGTTAAAGCGTTCTCCCACTGGTTTTTGAGTATTTTGATTCCTGATGTCAGATTTGTGTCCATTAATTCTTTTGCGTAGAGACTGTCCGGTTTGGCCAATGTACATGGCAGAGGGGCATTGCTGTACTCTCACACCTATTATCAAACTGTCTGTACTGGCCTAGCTTGATTATCACTTCAAAAGTTTTTTTTCTCTTAATTAATTGGCCTCTCAGAGTTGGTAAGACAACTCCCACCTGTTTATGCTCTCTGTATGTGTGTATATATATCTCCTCAATATATGTTCCATTCTATATGCATCCGAAGAAGTGGGCTGTAGTCCACGAAAGCTTATGCTCTAATAAATTTGTTAGTCTCTAAGGTGCCACAAGTACTCCTGTTCTTCTTTTTGCGGATACAGACTAACACGGCTGTTACTCTGAAATAATGATACATGCATACAAATTAGATAAACACATTCAGTAAATCATAAACTTTTCAATGATACCTCACATGATCCATCTTGCATAAAACAGATCTTAGTTATGTCATATTCATATTATAACAATATTTCTATGAAGAATATGGGGTGTAATGTCACACCTGTAATACTGCTTGCCATATTCCATGCTTGATCCAAATAGTTCTAAATGAAGCTCATCGGTCTTGATTTGCAGAGGCATCAGGGAACTTTACTGATTAGGTATTATTTAAATTTATTCAAATCATTTTAATTTTGGGTACTAATTAACCCATAAACTAAAAGCAACACTTAGCTGGGATCACAAGTTGAAGTGTATGTGACTAAAGTATGTGCAGAAGTGGTTGGTTGAATAGGGAAGGGACTTAAGTACATACTTAAAGTTACGTCCATACTTTGCTGAATTGGGGCCTTATATCTTTATTAAAGGTAACCAAAATTGTTGATAGTACATTTATTTTTACTTAGGCGTTAAAATAGAGGGTGACAAATGCAAACAATAAGGGACTACAAAAGAGTTGAGACAGGATGGCATTTATAGTAGGTTTTAGTAAATGTTATGTTAAAAGCATTTTTCCAGTCAATTCATCCCATTTGGTCCGTCTCCTCAATTGCTTCAGTTAATATAATACTGAATATTGTTACATAGACTATATTCCTACATAAAATGGCCTGATTTCTCTTGATCCTTTTATTCTGGTCACCCATGTTTCTGTTGATGGTATTTGTTTCTGCAACCATAGTGTAGAAAGCACATTTGTTGGCTGCCATCACAAGAATTAATAAACAAGCATTTGTCTTTAATTTCAGCAAATAAAGACACTTTCCTAATTATTTTGAATCAGATTAGTAGGGAATAAAAAGTTTATTTTAAAAGCTCTCAGTGTTGTCATTTCCTTTAAATTGTGTTTCAGCTGGGATATTTATGAGTATTAAATAATATTAAGGTTGCTATGGTAATTAGCATTTGTTTTTCTTTAATAGGTTAATCACTTCAATGAAACATGACTTGCATTTGTGATAACTAGAGGAACCTGAGGACAGTCTTACCTCATGCTCTCTTGTGAATTTTTTGTGTGTGGCTACTTTCAGTCAGTGTACTTTCAGCACAGTGGTAATACTGATAAGACAGTTGACTTTGGCTTAGAACTGGAAGGGTCCTCCTGAATTGTTGAGTCCAGTCACCTGCTATTGAAATCTACCTTGTCACATAATCCAGATCACACATTTATCAAGCTCCATTTTAAAACTAGTTAGGTTGTTTACCCCCCACTACTCCTATTGGAAGGCTGTTCCAGAATCTCACTCTTCTGATAGTTAGAAATTTTTAAATTTCCAACCTAAACATAGTCAAGACCAGTTTATACCCATTTGTTCTTGTGCCAATGGTCCTTTAACATAAATAGCTTTCCTCCTTCTCTGCTTTTTACCATCCTGATGTGTTTATAGAGAGCAATCATATCCTCTCCAGCTCTTTTAGTCTCGTCTAATAAAATGGGGTCTCCATTCCCCTGGTTTTCCTAGTAGACTCTCTCTTTACCTGACATAAAATCACAGAAATGTACCTTGAAAAATGTGGCCTTCGGAGACTAAAGGCCTGTTCTTGCACCAGTGAAGTCAATGGAAGTTTTGCCTTTGACTTCACTGGGCTCAGGATTGAGCCCTACGTCCCTTTGGAAAAATTTACACTTTGTTATTTTCAGCTAGAACTTCAGAGATGCATTATTACAAAGTATTTCCATGTGATTAATCCACAGAACAGGAAGGACATGGGAAGGTGCGACAGAACTAGTACAACACCATCCAGCAGCTGGGCGTCATGGCCAGAGTCATTAGTACTGGTGCAAAGAGGTGTATATAGCATTCGCCTGCACTGCAGAAGGAAATTCACCAGAAAGGAGACTACCATCTTCTGGTGGGGTTCCTGCCAGAATGGGGTTCAGCTTTAGCTTCAGGCTGAGTAGCCACTGATTGGCAGAGGCTACTGAGGGGTTGTTCTGAATCAGTACAACTTCTGTACCATAATCATGGCAATGCTGCCGTCTTCTTGGGCTGTGCTAACCCCCTATTTTTCTGCCAGCAATGAGAAGTTATGATGGCTTTCCAGGGCCACATTCTCCTCCCCTTCCACTTTGATACCAAATTCACAGTCGATTTCATGGTCATAAGATTTTTTAAATTCTAAATTTCACAGTTTCAGATACTTAAATCTGAAATTTTATGATGTTGTAATCATGGAGGTACCAACCCAAAAAGGGGATTATGAGGGTGAGGTGGGGTCGCATGGCTATTGTAGGGGGTCATGGTGTTGCCACCCTTACTTTTACACTGTTGCTGGTGGTGGCACTGCCTTCAGAGCTGTGAGGCTGGAGAGCAATGGCTGCTGGCCAGACGCTCAGCTCTGAAGGCAGTACCGTCTCCAACAACAGTGCCAAAGTGAGGGTGGCATAGTATGAGGCAGATCCTAAATTTTGGGGGGGTAGGGAGTGGGCAGGCCCGGCCTTACAGGTGGGCATCATGGGCGACTACCCAAGGTGCTGTGGTCGGGGGGGGGAAGTGGTTTCCATGGTCACTCACCCACACACAAACACAGCCAGCCCAAGGCCCTTTTAACCCCCATGAGCCAGGGTGCTGGGCCCAGAGCTGGGGAGGGGGAGGGCTGAGGGTGCAACCATACACCAAGTTCCACCTGCGGGTCCTGGCCAGGCTGGTGAGGGCCGGGACTTCCTCTTCCCCTGCAGGGGCCTCTCCCCTGGGTCAGTCCCATCTCCAGGAACCTTCCCCAGTGGCAGGAAGCTCTAGGGCTGCTGGCTGGGAGTCCAGCTCTGAAGGCAGTACCACTGCCAGTAGCAGTGTAGAAATAAGGGTGTCATGGTATGGTATTACCACCTTTACTTCTGTGCTGCTGCTGCCGTGGCACTGCTCTCCAGCCACCCAGCTATGAAAGCAGCACAGAAGTAAAGGTGGCAATACCGTGATCCCCCTACAATAGCCTTATGATCCCCACAGCTGTCTTTTGAGTTGAGACCCACAGATTGAGAAACACTATTCTCCCCTGTGAAATCTGTATAGTATAGGGTAAAAGTGCACAAAAGACCAGATGTTATGGGGGAGACTGGATTTCACGGTCCCTGATGTGTTTTTCATGGCCGTGAAGTTGGTAGGGCTCTACCAGTGGATTTCTGCTACTAGTCTCTTCCACCAGGGTTTATTATACCAGCTGTCTGTATAAGCAGTTCTTTCATGTCATTTCTAGTAGCATCTCCTAAGGAGTGCAGAGTTAGCCTCTGTCATTTATGTAGTTCTGTAATGGGGTCACACTCACCTCTCATGAGCGCCCTCTGGCCAAGTGCATGTACCTGCACACTCTCTCTGTTTGTATGGGTCTTTGGTGTCTCAGCCTGCTGGCCAACTCACACAGTCTGTGCATGTGACAAAAGCAAAGCAAACACCTTCTGGGGTACAAGTCCAACAGGGGCCTTTCTCAGGGGCCTCTGTAATGTCTCTCTCAGTTTTCACTGCTCTGGTATAGAGTGGAGCGCCAGGGCTCCTTCCCTGGAGGCAATGTCTTCACCCTCTCAGGGCCTCTCTGGCCCCAGCTCTTCAGCTGAGCCAATACAGTTCAGTCCCCGTACTGGGGTGCCTTAAAGTCCAGGCCACTTTCCCAGTGGCTGGTGGGGGGAACCCAAGCCCGCTCTCTACTCCAAGTCCCAGCCCAGGGACCCTATATAGAGAAGCTGTTCACAATGTCCCTTTAAATACACTGTGCTGCTGCTACAATTCCCTGGGCCACTTCCCCATGGCTCCAGCACATTCCTCAGGGCCTTGTTCTGGTGGAGTTCCAGCAGTGAGCTCATCACATCATCCACTCTCCTCCAGCTCTAACAGGGTACTAAATTTGCTCTGCCCCTACAGCTCTTCTTATACTAGCCTGCTGGACCCTGATTGGCTGCTTCCACACAGCTACTCTAGGCAGGTCGGAGGGCCTCTTTACTGTCCTTTTCTGAGACGGGGTATGGCAGAGTCACAAGGCCTCCTGCAGGGGGCCACAGGTCCTCGTCCACCCCATCACAAGCTCCAAAAGAAGCATTTTTTCAGTTGCTTAATGGAGGCCTAGTTTTACAATAAACTAAAATTCAAATAACAGCACAAATCTAAGGATTAAACAGTGTGAGTCTCTGGTCTTATTATTATCTCAACTTTAGGTGGTAATTAAGCTATGCAAGCTTTCAATTAAATTTCTGTGCAGATCCCAAAGAAAGCCTACTTTTTTCAAGCCAAATACCCTTGCATATGTTTGTTAATTTAAGACATGGTGACAAATGTTCACAGAAATGAAGCCCTTGGCCATTATATTGATAACAAAATAAATCATGAGCCAAATGCATCCTTGGTGTCACTCCACTACAACAAGGATGAATTTGACCCCATTAAGCTGTGCAAAAAGCCTGTGTCCATTCATCCATGCCTTAATGACTATTAATTTGCTGCAGTCTACACAGAAATGAAAATCCTTTGACTTATATCTAGTTTACATTACCCAGCACAATAAGAATGGGAAGATGGAGGGATTCAAGCATCATACAGTCGATTGCACTTATGTACAAAATCACGTTTTATGCGCTTCTTTCTGAAGCACCCGTACAGAGTGCAGAGCTTGAAAGCATGACTGATTCATTGATGCACACAGGGATTCTCCTCTCACCAATGTACTGTGGGGAGGGGACGGAGGTGGTGGGTTGGTCTCCTTCCTCTGAGACATCAGACATGGCCACAGCTGGAGATGGGTCACTGGGTAAGGTGGGCAAGTGCTTTGAGGTGGCACTGAACATTCTCTCTCTCTCTACGTGCTTAGATGGCAAGTTCTTGCTCACATGCTAAGGAGCTAATTAATCAACGTATGTGGAGTCAGGAAGGAATTTTTCCCCAGGTCAGATTGACAGTGATTTTGAGGGAGGTGGGTTGCCTTCCTCTGCAGCATGTAGTGTGGGTCACTTGCTGGGACTAACAGAATATATATCACTTAATAAATTCCCTGCCATTGCAGAGGCCTTGGGCCTGGGTGCACCTTGGTCCCTCCAATTCTCTGCTTGTGACACATAATAGTTTAGTCTCTTGTGGGCTGAAATATTTTGGTCTCATTTCAGTTGTTGGGTTTCAGATGCTATTTTTAATCCTTAGCCTGCTCTCTGGTAGGCACTTTGGGGTCAATACAGAGCTTCCAGAGGACCAAAGTACCTCCAATTACATGTCTGCAGGATACCCTGCCTCCTCCCCATCATCCCCCATTCCCTTTGGATATACTGTTCATGAATGGTCTGGACTGAAGGCTCTGAAGACTGCCATCCACTATTTAGCCACAGAACAGGTACAGGACGGCCAGTAGCAAGGCGACCTTTTAAAATGTTGTCCCTTCAACATGCCTTTACTCTGATTTAAAGGACCCATCTCCTAGGTCTTCATGCTCATCTCATCACTGGTCTGTTTCTGAGATTGCCTGAAGAATTCTAATTAGTTCCAATCATGATGGTGAGGCTGATGAAGTGAATTCTTATCCTACAGAAACAGAATTCAGATAACTGATTCATTACGCATAGGCTACCCAGCAGCTTCCAGACAATAGAGGCAAATACTAATGCCAGGGTTGAAAGTCTCACTGAACTATTACCAATCCTGTGCTATGCATCCATTTGCTGGAAGCTTTTTTAACTAAATATGTATAATCACAGAATAAGCGTTTGCATGTATAACAAACAATTTGCAAGTTTCCCATCTGATTTTCAATTAGTCTTTTATAAACCATGAAATATAACATCTCACCATGACTAACATACGGAATTTGTCTTTTTTTTTTTTTTTTTGTAATTTACATGAGGCCCTAAGGATGAGACATAGAAACAGATAAAAATGCCATGGTTGGTGACCTGATTTCAGGTACCAACCCAATACGCACACTCTCTTTGTATTCCTATCATTCTAAAATTATTTTGTTTCTAAATAATGCATTTAAATCAATACTTAACGAGTATTAGATAAGTGATACCAAGAGATTTGATTAAATGACTGAAAACACAAAGAGAGGGAAGATGGTATGCTAAGATCCCAGTTGTATTTGATTTTATAATAGCTGTTTGAGAAGAAGATCAAAACAGAATAGCATGAGAAGAAATGCAATTCAAGTAGCATTCTGTGGTTCTGAATTGCTGTTATTTTACTAATTTAAATGCAGGACACATGGAAGTCAGCATTTGATTATTAAATGGTGAAAAATGTAATTTAAGTGAAGAATATTTTCTATTGTGTTCACCAACCCCAATCACACAGTCTCCCTTCTGTCTCTGTCTAATATTAAATACATTGGAAGACAAGTTATAGTACATTAAGAACCACAGTGATTAATACTGACAGGCACATGTGGCCATCTTGTTATTATGGAAGCACTGAGTGTATTACATTAAAGAGAGGATTTAGCACTGGCAGTATGTTTACGGATCTAGTACCAAGAATTGGTGTTGGGATGAAAATACACAGAAGAGATATCAAGAGCATTCAAAGAAAAGTGACTGCATTGCAGAGACTTAGGGCTTGTCTACATGGTGGGGCAATGTGCACTAGAAGGTTGTGAATGCTCACAAACATGTTGCACACTAACTGACCCATAGAGACCCTGCTGGTATGCACTAAAAGATCTGATTGTGTGTTAATGTACTACTGTTTCAACATGGGCCAGTTAGTGCACATTAGAATTCACACCCCTCTATTGTGCATTGCCACACAATGTAGACAAGCCCTTAGTGATGCATTTAACCTGAAAAATGTGAATTATGCCCATTTAATTGAACTTCCAGGGCATTTTGCAAGTTAATCTGTACATTTTGGGCATAATGAAAAACATTTGAAAAAAGAGTAGTGGTTTGAAGCACAGTCATTATGTGACTTATACTTAACAAGTTTCTAAACTATTGGATTTATTTTATTAACCAGGTCTCACTCTCTTATCTAGAAAATATATCTATGGCTCACAGCATCTCCAGAGCAAAGCTGATCACTCTAAGTATCAGGGGGCTGCACTACAGTGGATGCAATATGACCAGATTGGAGATTTATTACACTTGGATTATTTATTGTTGCTTTTGGTTTCCACTGGAGCAATTTGTGAGATGCCAAAGAGTAACGACCCTTTTGGAAATGACATTATGAATCTGTGACTTGCTGCATGACAGCAGAAGGTTGGTGTGACTACATTTTGGCACCCAGCACCTGCTCCAGACTTGCTAAAAAAAAAAATCTAACTTGCTCATTGAACTGGCAACACTTTGCACAAACATCTGGGTGATGTTCAGAACACTATATCTGTCATCAAAAAAATACCATCGACCTGGGAAACTAGGTAAAAGAGCTGGATACATATGCAGAACCATTGGAGACATCTAGAAGTAATAAGGTTTTAGGCAGAGTTGAGGACACAGAAATGAAAATGTAAATGTAAAGACACGCTACGTAACACATTGTTATGTGACCTCATGGATGGTCTGCTTAATGGTGGGCTAGCAACCACATCTGAGTGCGCAGAATGACTGTTAGAAGAAGAAGAACAGAAGAATAGAAGAAGTAAGAACAGAAGGAAGAAAAGGCCAGGCCTAGACCAAATGGTGCCCCAGGTGTGGAGTGTCTTCGGCGCCCCCCCTCCATTTGTTAAGCTTTTGAATACCTTATGCGATTCTACAAAGGTTCAGAACATTCTAGGAGGTTAGTGAAAAATGAATCCACGTACAGAATACCTGAAACATGTTACTTCAAACATTCTACTTTCCCTTTTGTTGCTAACAACAAAAACAGCACCCCGAGCCTGCCACCCCCCAAGCCTGGCACCCCAAGCAGTCACCGGGTTGCCTGCCCCTAAATCCAGCCCTGAAGGAAGGTCTCCACAAGATAGCACACACTGTGTGTGTGCCGCTTCTGCACCAAACAGCATCTTAACTCAAAATAGCAGCTCTCTCTGCAGCAGGGCGAGGGTAGGAGGGGGGGAACGTCTCTCAAGTTAAGGTACTGTACACTGAAAAAAACTGAACAGATAATCTACTTACATCACAGTAGTATTGATTCCCTGTCATTTTATTTTCTTGCAGGTTTTTTGGTGCCCATCATGCTCTGGGAGCATAACATGTAAGAAAACATATACACACTTTTTAAAAATTAAACTTCCTGAGTATCAGCCTAATTACTCCCTGACTCCTATCCCTGCATTTGTGGCAAAAAATAAAAATAAAAATAAAAGGTTTGTGTGAAAATGTTGCCCAGCTCTAATAGTAAGGTGAACATTTCTCTGTAGTGAGGGTTCTAGTTCTCCCATTATAGTCACTGAGCGGAGGAGTGAGCCCTTAGGGCCTTAGCTAATTCCCAGTGAAGTAAAAAAACAAAACAAAAAAAACGGAACTCCCTTAACTTCAAGGGGAGTTCGGTTGGAGTCCCTAGCATATTAACTATTGATGTGTGCTTAGTAACCAGGTGAGACCTGCTGCATGTTGAAGAAAATGAGCATTTACACAAATGCAAATAAATTTTTTTCAGGGTCCTTTGCAAATAACATAGTCACTGTGTGTGTGTTAGCAACTATATACTTCTTTTTGAAAATACATTGGCTTTTCTAAGTGCCATTATGGATTACACTGCTCTACAGCCAAAATGCTTCTGAAATAAATGTAGTCAAACTTTATTAATTCTGGGTCACTGAGAATGAAAATGATGCTTAAAATTGTTGATTGGCTCTAGTTTTCAAGATATGCTATTGGGTCAGTATATACGACCCTTGACTTGGGAATGGCGGAGGATAAGTGAGTTATAAAGGGAAGGGATCTCAATTTAAACCAGAAATGAGTAAAATACATCTATGACTGGGTTTGGACAATAATTGCTTTTTAGGCAAAACAATGAATGATGCAATCTGAAGCTGGTATTGGGTAATACATAATATGAATTGCATCATGTTATTCCTAGAAGTCATGGATGATGCAATCATAACGAAGCTTACATCACTCTGCTGAACAAATTGCCCTATATCAGCTCTAGAAATCATACAGTGTCGTGCTCTCTTATTTGTCAGTGTTTGATTTTGCAAAGGGACACATTTCTGTTTAGCCAAAGTGAGCAGAGATGCCTCGTACTTGTGTGAACAGTGCAGATAACTTCTGCTATGTTTGTGGTGAAGTGACTTTTGCATCACAAAAGCGCAGTCTAACCACAATGGTTAAGAAAGCCTATCACCTTTATTTTGGCTGCAAAATTGGAGATCAGGACAAGAGGTGGGCCCCACATATATGCTGCAACACTTGTGCAACAAATCTTCACCAGTGGTTAAACAGGAAAAGGAAATCTATGCCTTTTGCAGTGCCAACGATTTGGAGAGAGCCAACAGATCATACCAGCAATTGTTACTTCTGCATGGTGCCTCCAGTTAGGAAAGGTGTGTCAAAGAAGAAAAAGTGGACTGTGCATTAGCCAAACATTCCATCAGATATACGCCCAGTACCCCACGGAGAAGGACTGCCGGTTCCTGATGCACCAGAATCATTCTCACTTGAACTAGACGAAGAAGAGGAAGAGGATGAAACTTCTGGTCCTGAGCCATCAATGTCACAGGACCCACATTTTCTCCCATCCTCCTCCTCTGAACCACACCTCATAACACAAGGTGAACTGAATGACCTTGTTAGGGATTTGGAACTACCCAAGAGTAAGGCAGAGCTGTTGGGCTCCAGACTACAGCAGTGGAATCTCCTGGCAGGTGATGTTAGGGTTTCCATGTTCCGTGACAGTCAAAAGGATCTTGTCCCATTCTTCTTCATGGAAGGTGATCTTGTAGCCTGCAACAACATTGATGGTGTGATGGCAGCCCTCAACATCGTTCACGATCCAGATGAGTGGAGACTGTTCATTGATTCACTGAAGATGAGTCTTAAAGCTGTTTTACTGCATAATGGCAATGTTTTGCCATCAATTCCAGTTGGTCATGCAGTCCATATGAAGGAAACCTATGGCAACATGAAACAACTTTTGAGGTGCATAAACTGGACCAACATCAGTGGCAGCTTTGTGGCGATTTGAAGGTTGTTGCTCTCTTGCTTGGTCTGCAGACTGGATACACAAAGTACTGCTGTTTTCTCTGCGAATGGGATAGTCGTGCAAGAGATTCCCACTACATCAAGAAAGATTGGCCACTCCAACAGTCATTGGAGCCTGGGAGGAAAAGTGTTCAGCATCCACCACTTGTTGAATCAAGGAAGATTTTGTTACCACCCTTACACATCAAGCTGGGTCTGATGAAGAACTTTGTCAAGACCATTGATAAAACACAAGCAGCTTTCAAGTACCTCCGTGGAAAATTTCCAAGGTTAAGTGAAGCTAAGATAAAGGAAGGTGTCTTTGTTGGTCCTCAGATTTGTGAACTTCTTCCCCCCGCCCCGGCTCCGCTCCCTCCTTCCCCCATTGGCTCCCTCCACCGGGCAGGCGGGCAAAGGGGAGCTGGCAAAGGAGGGAGAAGGGGGGCTCAGCTGTGAGCCCCCCCCGCCACGCCAGAGGGCTTCTGCCCGGGCTGCTGCACCCGGGGCTGGGAGCGCAGCCTGGAGGATGCCCCAGCCCTGCAGCCCGCGGGCTGGGTCCGGTCGGGGGGAGCGCGGAGCGGGCAGGGGACAGGTGTGCGGCGCGGGGGCGTGGGCCGAATCCCTGGGCATGTGGCCGGGGCAGCAGGAGGCTCGTCCCGCCGGGAAGGAGCCACAGCCGTGAGCGAGAGGGAGAGGCACGGGGCTCCCCGGCAGCAGTGGGGATTTGGCCCCTGCCGCCCACCCGGCTCCTGCCCGCTCCGCGCTGCCCCCGCCCGGACCCACCGCGCCCCGCATATGCCCGTGGCGGGTCGGGGGGCGGAAGGCTCCGCGGGGAGGGCAGCGTGCGGGGCCGGGGCCGGGGCCTGCTAATGCCCCAGGCCCCTTTAAAACTTTTTTTTTTGCCCCCCCCCCCCTTTTTTGCTCCGCCCCCATCCCGATATTTTATACCGCTAATCTGGTCACCCTACAAGGAAAAGACAGCATGGAAAGCCTTCCAGTTAGTGGCAATAAATTTTCTCAGATACAACAAGGCAGACAAGTACAGGTTGTTGGTGGAAAACCTCCTCAAGGCATACAAAAGCCTTGGTTGCAACATGTCACAAAAGAGACATTTTTTGCACTCTCATCTAGATTTTTTTCCACTGAACTGTGGAGCAGTGAACGATGAGCACGGTGAGCGATTTCACCAGGACATTGCAACAATGGAGAAACGCTATCAGGGCAAACGGAGCCCATCAATGCTTGCAGACTATTGCTGGACAGTGACAAGAGATGCTCCATTTAATAAATACAAGAGACAAGCCAAGAAGTGCCGAGTAGACACTGAATAGGACTGAACTATGTACATATATTTTTTTGCTTTTTGTTTCATAATAACTTTTATTTATATAACCCTTTTGCTGATTTTTAAAGTGTTACATAAACAGGACAGGTGAAATATTATCATATAAAGCTACCGTAAACACATGAAAAGACCTTGGTTTACAATTTATGATTAAAACTCTACTATCTACACAATGTACATAGACATAAAATGTAAAAACTTAAATATCTTAGAAACAGTAGCCAATCAGTTGTTTTAATTGTCATATTTGAATTCAGCACATCAAAATACATAATAAATAGCACATTTTATCTCTGAAGCAGGCGACTTCTCAAAAATTGTAGACCAGTGTTATTTGTGACCATTGGTTGGACTGAATGATTACCTGACTGATTTTACTTTTAGGGTAAAACAAAATCTAATGAGCTTAGATTTATCTATTGTTTCATCTCTTTAAAGTCTATAAATCACAGAAATAACAGAAGAATGTGAAATGAATTATAACTGTTTCATGGGCCATATTCATTAGGGGCATAATACATAGCTATATTTCTTCCTGGGTTTTATTGTAACCAGTAAACAGCATTTCTATTGCTTATTTTTCAAGCTTCAAATTTTAGTGTATCATTCTAGTGATAATTAATGAAATTATATAATTATAGAAAACCTGCACTTTATGCTTGCTGATAAAAGCACAATCAACTATAAATACAGTAATCCAGGGTCTGTCATTAAACCATCCATTAACACTGGAAGGGAGATGAATAAACAGGGTGACATTTAGTCATTCAAATAAAAAGACAATCTTCTATGCTTTGATGAGTCCTCTGAATAGTTTATTATAAAAATGAAGACAGACTTTTTCTACATATAGTTTATTTGTGGCGAGACATTTTCCTTGGAAGATGTAATTCCAAGGGGAAAAAAAGTGTATCTATTCTGTATTTTGCAATACATGATGCCATTATTTTGAGACAGACAGTCATTATAACCACATTCCAATTTGTATAAGTAACTGATGAAGTGTATTTCCATAAAGTGTATATCTGCCCAAAGCCAACAAACATTAAGCTCATTTCAATGGACTAATTTGCCATACCATCTGCAACTAATATGAGAGACTGGCTTTGTGACAGCAACAAACCAACAAGGAAGTAAGGAATTCCCTTCCACCATCCAAAAGGAAGAATTTAACACTTGTTTTAAATGTTTATTTTTTTAAGAGCTGCACATATATTTTTGGATGGAGATGTTCTCTCTAGAAGTACTCAAGAGGAATACAGCCCAGAGATTCAGACTTGATGGCCCAGATCGCCAAACTAAATGGAAATTCTCATTCTTATCTCATACCTGTGCAAATTAAGAGTAACTGGTAGGTTTTGATGTCACACAAGGAGTCCAGTGGCACCTTAAAGACTAACAGATATATTTGGGCATAAGCTTTCGTGGGTAAAAAACCTCACTTCTTCAGATGGTTTGAGATCAGAATCAGACCCTTAGACTTCTATTTTGTAGGTTGGACGACTTGAATTCGATGGTGTAACTTCAGGGAATGTTCTGATTTGCTTATTTTGATTATTTTCCCTGAAGTCTTTCAGCAGGACTGGTATATATGCACAATGAAAACACTTTATATGGGGCAGAGGGACCATGTTATTGCAAAGTATATGCATACATGCTTATAAACAGTAGCTTGACACATCACTTTTAGTCCATGCACAAGCTTAATTAGAGCACCTGGAAAGTCAATTTGGTTTATCTTAATTTTTTAGAGAGACACTGAGAGAATTTCTGTTGTATACTGCAGGTGCAATACAAGTGAAATCAAAACCATCACCAACACAACTAAATATTAGACCAAACTCATCCCTCGTCTGACATTGGGGTTGAATTTGACCCAATTAGTCCAGGAACCAAGATCCAACTTCTAACAGCTATATGACATTGGCCTTTCTGAGATACCTCCTGTTACTATTCTCTCATCTACTGACAACTCTTGTGAAAGAAAGGTCCTACATTTGTCGCTTTCAGTTCTTTCTGTTTCCCAGGTTATTTCCCATGAAAGGGTCTTGACCTACAATATCCATAAAGAGTAAAAAGCTATACTAGCTTGATAAAAGTGACAGTTTTCCTTCTAATCCTCCCACCTATGACTAATAATGGATCCAAAGCTTATTCAGCTAGATGTAATACAGTACACATGACAGAGCTCTGACAGATTTACATTGACTGAGTGACCAAACAAGCACCCAAACGAATATGTTTAAATTTAGCTGGAGCACCCTAACTGGGCACCCCGAAGATGGCTACTGCAGTATTCAGAAGGCCTTATCCAGTAAGCATTTGGACAGGAGGTTTTAGGCTATGGTGGCAGGCAGACACAATGACCTCCCTTCCCATTTCCACAGGGACTCTACCTTTTCGTTAAGAAAGTAGATCTGTCACACCTTGTCTACCTCACTGCCATTATAGATTCTGATTTAGGCACATTCTTTCTGCTGGAAGACTCAACACCTCAATTGTTTCACCACTCAGTCCGTGATAGTGGCCTCTATTACCAAGGGAGTTTGAAATGGCTGGCATCTGACTGTTGTCTTCTTTTCTAGATCAGTAGTTTGGAACCAGACTCTTCCACAATTTTAATGGTGGGCTCTAAAAGCAGTCAGCTAAAATACAATCAGAGCTGAAAAACAAAAAATTGTTTCCAAAGCAAAAAAATCCCCACCATCAATATACATTTCTATCAGGTTTTTCACAATCACATTTTCATGGTTAATTAGTAATATGAATTACAATCTGCAAAACAGTTTGACATGATGTTGTTTTTTAAAGTGAGGATGCACATTACTGAAATCATCTGAGTTTTAATTAGTTAATATTTTCGAGAAATGATTTTATCGACACAATTACTGCTGCTCTGCAGTATTAACATGAGCATAAAGATTTATTATTTTTACATAGTTAATTAATATTTATTTTGTTACATTGTATCAAAAATAGGATTTTCTGTGTAGCATTTTTGCATATAATTCCCTTAGTTTTTGTTGCTGAAGCTTATTATTTTGTAGTGCCCAAAAGTGTGTGAGGATCTCCACAAACTGGAAAGAAAAAGATGCAGTCCCTCCAAAAAGCTTAAATTTAGGAACCTGGATTCAGCTACTGTATTTGCTAGTATAGATCTGCACACCCATGCAAAGTTCCATTGAAGTCAAGGTGCAAATTTAATTATTTGTGGCAAGAAATGGCTGGAGAGTAAAGGTGTAAATTTAGAAGCCAGGTTTGAAAATAATTAGATTGCAAACTCTCTGGGGCAGGGATTGTCTTTTTGTTCTGTGTTTGTACAGCACATAGGACAATGGGGGTCTTGGTTCATGACTCAGGCTGCTAGACATTACCACAATACAAATAATAAGAACAAATAAATATGATGCCACTGGTATGAGTATATTATTGTGGACTTTGTATATCATTTCCTGGGGAATTTATTCAGGACTCAGTTTTCCCATCTGTAAAATGGGTACACCAGTATTCGCTGTCTCACAGAGGTCTTGTGAGGATTAGTCAAGTAATGTTTTTAATGTGAATAGAGATCCCCTGTGCAATGGCCTGGGTGTTGGCGGTCATGCCTAATGGTTAGAGCAGGAGTCAATCCTAATGGTCAGAGCACAGGGTCAAACCAAAGACAGTGTCAGATACCAGGCTGAAGGTCAGAGCTAGAGATAGAGGCAGGTGCCGAGCCAGGGGTCAGAGCCAGTGGCAGTGTCAGGGGTAAGGTGGAGGAGCACAGGGCCTGGAGTTGGACAGGACAGCAGGACCTGGGAGTAGATGGGGGTCTGAGATGGGAGAATAGGAACCAGGAGCAGGGGGAGAAGCAGGAACTGGGAGCAGGCAAGAATGCAGGGCTCAGGAGTTAGGTAAGCAGGAGGAGTCCATAATCGCAGCCAACCCAGAAATCCTCTAGTTGCTTGGGCAACTTCCTGTTGTTACTACCTGGTTTACATAGTACTCCTTAGCCAGTGTGTGTGTGGGGGGTGATGGTTGGCTGTTTCCCCCAACTGAGAGCTTTTGGGGGTAGGGCCCTCTGTGAGGTAACCCTTTCCTGGACCCTTCTGTAGTTACTCAGGTGAGGGCCTGGGTGCCAGTCATGGCCTGTGCGCTGCCTGTGAGCCTGGGTTTGAGGCCTGTGATTCCTCATATCTAGGGCCGCCAACAGTCCTGTGATGCAAGGGACGTCCCTTATTTAAATAGAAAATTGCCTGTCTGGTAATAAATCAGTAGGGATGCTTTTTATCCCAGATTTCAATGGACAGGGCCACCCACACTCGAGGTCTAGAGTCAGCAGGGGGTCCTGTCCAGCAGGAGCCTGGTACTCATGGGTGAATCTTTCCACTCCCCTCCTGCCCCTGGCCCTTGAGTGTGACCCCATCTGCTTTCCCTTCACAGCACTGAAGGGCCAGGATCAGGAGGGGCATGGAAAGATGCACTTGTGAGTACTGGCTTCATGCTGGACAGGGCTCCCTGCTGACTCTAGCCCTTGACCGTGCCCCATCTGCGTTCCCGGTGCAGGCTGTCTGGCAGGACAAGTGGATGGGACTGTGTGCCCCAGAAAAGCTGCCCAGAGTCAGAAAGGGGCTCTGTTTGGTATGGGGTTTGGGACTTCCGGGGTGTAGCCTCCCCGCGTGCAGAATCTCTGCCATCGTTCCTAGCAGCAATAAATAACCCTGGCCAAGGTAGGTGAGTACGTCTTATTATATATTTAAATCTGTGAAAATTGGATATAGCCAAAACTTTGGCTCCATACTTTCAAACGGGGGAGTGCGGGGGGGGAGGGAGGCGAGGCTTTGAACTCTGGATCTGAGTCCCAACTGTGTATGGGATTTGGTAAATTATTGAGATAGCAGAATGTTGAGTTTTGGTTTGGACCCCATCCTGCTCAGAACCAATAGGTGATCAATGTTGCTGAGTTCTTGAGGTTTTACAGATTCATATATTTTAAGATTTGAAAGAACTATTACATGATCTACTGAGGTCCCTTCCAGTCCTTCATTTCAATAATTTTATGATTCTATTGTGATATCTAATCTAATTTCCTGCATAACAAAGGTCACCAAAGCAAGCCAGCATAGAAAGTCATTCTGATCACAATGTACTTTGCTATAGTTTTAATAATAATAAGTGTCCGGTTTATCAAATGGAAGTTTGAGCCTGAGACATTTGAATGGGTCAGTTCCTTTGGGAATGAGTGACTCAGGCTACTCCTCCTACTCTATTTCATTCACTGTGTGTACACCAGTCTTGTTCATCTTGAACAAAGATGGCAAACAGAACAGCAAAGACTTCACACAAGAAATCCACATGCAGAAGCTCAGTTAAGACAACACTGTGTCCAACACCTTTTTTAATCACAAATGTTACCAGCCAATTCTGGCTTTTACTTCCAGTATTCTTAGCCCAAAAGTCTGGCTTGGAAACCCCCAAACCAAGTCATATTTCCCCATACTTTACTGCTCTTTTCATCTGAATATCAAGCATGGCTTGGTTCCATTTGGGCTGGGATATTGCATCCAGAAAGAGAGTTCATACACATCCCAGCACCCTTAATGGTTATTCTGAGTATGCCAACATGGCACAAATGATCCTGCCTTAGTGTAGGGGGCTAGATGATCCATTTCTATGATTCTATGATACTGCGAGGTTCCTTTGTTATGATTAGGTATGGTTAACCCCTTTTATGGACACGTTCATATCTCAATACTCCAGTAACTTGCATTTCATTACCACTTGCATCATAACAACAGAGATGATTCAGACATTTTAAGACCAGAGGGGACCATTGCATAACACAGATCAAAGGATTTCACACAATAATTCCTGCAGTAAAGAGAATCATATTTCCAGTGTGGTCAACTCTAATAATTTTTATGATGTGCCTTGTCATGTAGTGTTTTTCTGAAGTCTCCTGGAGTCCTATTATTATATGAGTACCTCAGCTTTCATTTTAAAAGACTATGTTTCCAACTTTTGTATTATTGCCATTTCATTTGGAAGGTGGTAAGTTCAGCAATGATGTCATATCACAGCTATACCTGGTTGTTACCTAGCACTGGGATGCCACTCTGGAAGCCTACACATATAAAAAGGGCTTTTCCACTTTCCTCCACAGCACGGAGCATGAATCACCTGAGCAGATCCCTCCTCATCAGTTCTCTGTCACTGCAAGACTCTTGGGTATTGGTGATGCCCCAGTCTCACCTGGTGGGCCGACGAGAGGGGGGGGAAGCCGGTACAAATTACTGGGGCCTGGCGGTCCGGAAGGGGGCCCAGGGCCCGGCTTCCCCCCCCCATCGGCCCTGTTTAGCTGGTCTGCCCTTGCTGGGGGGCCCGAAAATATCCGGGCCCGGCTTCCCCAGCTTCCCCCCCTCTCGTCAGCCCTGTTTAGCCGGTCCGCCCTTGCTTGGGGGGCCTGAAAAATTTTTTTCACCGGGGCCTGAACCCACTCTCGGCAGCCCTGCTCACCTATTCTCTCCCTGTAGTACACAACAGTTTAATCTCTGGAGGGCTGAAATGCTTTAGTCTAACTAAAGTTACTGGGCTCAACACATGGGAGACTGGGTGATATTGAATGGCCAGTGATCTATAGGAGGTCAGGTGAGATGATTTAATGGTCCCACCTGAATTAAACTCTATGGAATCTAAGAAATAAAGACAAAATCTCTTGGAGATATTCCAATTCTTGCATAATTTGCATCTTAAACTTGTACTGTACTTCAAAAGGAACAGTCATCAATGAGCAACTTTACAGCAATTATTGCGGTATTAAGTGGCTTGAATTATAATTAAGAAATGGCGCTATCGGGATTTTGACAGGTCCGGCTCTGTAGGCTATAAGAAGATATACATCTCTTTAACTAAGCAAAAGCTTTGACTCTTCTTATGAATCTTGATTATTTACAGTGATTAAAAACAGATCAACCATAATAAAATTTAAGCAGATTAAAGTGCTTTGAATTTATTAATTTTTTCCGCATAATATTTCAGTTTTGTACAAGTGTCAATAAGTTCAGGAATTTAATTTACCAAATGTTTCCAATTTTTCATTCAAATACTTTATAATCTGCAGAGTAGCTGTGTGTCATTTACCCACTTAGCCCATTTATAAATCAGGTTAAAATAAAATTATTCCTGGGTGCAATTTAGCTGTGCTCAGCACAGAACCAGGGAAGGGGGAGAAACCAAGAAGGCAGCTCTAAGCCAATGTTTCCATTAATGTTTTTTTATTAGGACTGTTTCAGCTCCCAGCATAATTTAGAGCAGTCTAGAGGCTATGATAACTCACACCATCAGGGATGGTCTGTTAAAGGCTATTATGCCAGCACCAGACTGGCAGAGTGCAACAAATTCTGGCCACACCCCTTATCTGCCATATATTGGCATGGGTAGGAGTGTATGAGTGGGTGGTTACACCAACTTTACACCATGCAAGGATCCTCCTGCATCAGGGAAATCCCCCGCTGCTCAGTTATGGTGGCTGTGAACTGCCTGAGCAACTCAAAGCAGCCAGATAGAGTCCCTGACTTATGTCTGATTTCACATACTATCTCTGAGGTAATACTTCTGCATCTCTGGGTGTAAATTAAGGATAGAAATTTTTGCGCAGCATTAACCATGACACCTAACATGAATAGTAGGTACTATTGATTCTTAATGTGTTCATTGTAACTTCTGTATTCTTATTCAGTGCAACTGAGAACTCTCCTTTTTTTCTGCAATCTTCTGGGGGATACGGGTGAAATGTCTCCGAAGTAGCATGACAAATAAAGATGTAAGACCTAAACATGACCTAAGAGTGTCAGGAGCATGGGATGTTTTGTTTTGTTTTGTTTTTTTGTGGAGATGGAGCTTACAATGCCTCATACTTCACTATTGATTTTTGAAAATGCACAAAGGGCCCATTTTTGGCAAACACTGAAATCAGAAGTCTTGTTTTTGTCTTTCTGATTGGTAAAAGAACGGATATTTTTAACTTGACCCCACCCTAAGCTTCTGACAAATAATTCCAGCAGCAAATCTGACCCTGTCACAACACCAGTATTTATCTACATCTGTTTCTGTATTTTTCAAAGGTAGTTTGTATAAAAGGGAGAAACAGCTACCCCAAACTTGAATCTGGTCATGTCCCAATTAAATGTTTAATAGATGGAAATAATACAGTCAATGAAACTGTAGTTATTAAATATATAGCTCCTTTGGGCTAGATTGTACCTTGAACTTCCTGTCCATACAGGAAGGGAAAAGGGAAAAAGAACCCCCTGGGCAGGCTCCTGACACCCTTGGTCTAGGCCCACCGGAGTAAATGGTTGCTTCATGACTGTTATTCTATCCTTGCATTGGACTGGGTGGGTGGCTGAACCCTCAACCACTACAACTGACATGGTGTGGGGGATGTAAATTGCTGCTGGCATTGGCTAGCAGCAAATTACTACTCTCCTGGAGCAAGCAGAAAGCAGGAAGGGAAATGAGCCTGTGGCCATGTCTGAAGCACACCACCTCCTGATGCTGCTATTCCTGGGGTAGTGCAGCTTAGTCACCCTCCCTTGCTTTGAGCTGTGCCTGGAGCCACAAGCTAGCCCTGTAATTTAATAAGAAAGGAATTCTTAAAGTAATACAAGGGGTCATATTAAACCACCCTTACTCATATTCAGTACCTTGCTCTGTTCAGTGATTGGAACCGCTTGCAGAATAAGGTGCTGCACACTGTAAGGATGGAAGAATCAGGTCCCAGTTTATATTAACATGATTTTCTTGCTTGGAGTAGGAATGATTTGTGTGGAAGGGATCAGTGCATAGGTGTCATTGTCTAGATTAGGGCTACTGTATCTGTGAACATGTATATGTAAAGAGACCATGTCTACTGTCCCTTTCAACTTGCGCCCTTCCCTGATTGCCTCACGGGGGCTCCATGAATTTTTGCCATGGGCAGAACCTTTGCAGTTAGCTCTTTATTCTGTACTTGCTTTTTGCTCACTGTGTTTTTGCTGATGCATGTGCATAAGTGCAACTCCAGCCAAAATCTGGCCTTTTATTTCTATTGAAAAGCTATAGAGGATTTTTTGGGTGGGAATTGGCATTTCACAAGTTTTACTGCTCAATTTGCAAAACTAACCAAGCTTTGTCTAATGTCTTGCACTGCCTATTTTCCCTTACTCCACAATTTCTGCCTTTGCTTCAGACTATTATTTTACTGAGTCACTTGCTAATTTAAGGTCAGTGATGAAAAAAACATCAGTGTATTAAAACAAGTTTAATATTTATTTAACTTTGGATAATATCACAGAGTTTCATTTTTTTTTTTTGAGGGGCAGTAGCAAGTGGTTGAATGGAATTTCTTCTTCATGTAGACTACATTGTGGGCAGAGGAAGCTGCTCAAAGTTAAGGTGAAATACATTGAAGCTGGATAACTAGCATTTTTTGCAGGTGAAGTACACAAGAATTGGGAGACTACGGAATTCCACAGGGAAGAGGGCCCTTTATGGCAAAGTCCTATTGAATTGGATAGAACATTTACACTCCTCTCTCTATATATCTATAGAATATTAGACTGTCTTATCTGCTCCATTACTGCTAACTGAGTTTGGCCCCATCACATTCAAATCTCTGCAGAAGTTGCTCCACTGGCTCCCAGTCAGATTCTGATGTCAGTTGAAGACTTTGGTCCTAATTTTCAAAGCAATTAATGGATCAAGACCAAGCTGCATCAAAGACCGAATTTCAGTGGTGTCCTGGTACATTTTTAGTCAGGAATACAATTCTACACTTGCATGCAAAATAGTGTCCTCCATGCAGCATGTCCTCAGACATAAGGTACGTGCAAGGTCATGCCACATGGAGGATGCCATTTTGCATGTAGAATTATATGCCTGACTAAAAATACATAATGGCATCCTCCAGGGGTATTGAGGGGCTGGATGGAAAAGTTCCACAGGCACAGCCAATCCTGGGGCATGCAATGCATGGCTTACATACACAGACAGCACACCACTGCCGGTTTTTGATTTATAAACAACTGCAACAGCTGTGTGCCTCTGGAAAAATGTGTATCACAAAGCCCAGGATGAAGCATGTGAGAGCTGGTATTAAATCATTCTCTATTGAGGCGATCAGCTATGGAACAGTCATGAAACCAGGAGCTGACCATCATTAGGAAATGTTGCAAAGCCTTCCTTTTTGAGAAAGCCTTTCCTCCATCGGTGATATTTGCAATTCAAATCCTCTTTTACTCCCAAACCACTTAAAATTAATTAATTACTTAAATAATTAATACAAAAATGACTAAAGAATAGTTCTGGCTCCATGAAGTCCACTAGGAACTTTGCTATTGCTATTAGTTTTACTTGGAAAGCACTCAGATACTATTGTGATCAGTAGCAATATAAAACTCTAAGATAGCTAGAGCTCTCACACACTTTCCAGACAGACAAGAAAGAACAGAACCTACCCTGAGTTAAAGGTGGCAAAAAACATCTGTTTCCTTGCCCTGAAAAATACCGAATGGAAAACTTTCATGGGGAAATTTTGATTTAATTTTTGAAAAACAATTTTTTCCCTCCTATTCCTTCCTTGTTTTTTCATTTTTGGCCACTGAATGAAAAAAAGAATGAAGACTGCATAGGATTTTCCCACATTTCCCTTTTTCTTTTACTTTTCTTTTTCCACTCTAACTTTTCAGATCTCCTCCAACTTTGGAAAAAGTTAACAATGACATATCTCATTCTCATCAGTACTTGAAGAAAAACTTCCTATACCTCTAAAGGGAGAAGGTCAGAACAAAATTAATTCTTGATTTAGTTTTAAGTGGTGCACAGGGTCTGCTCCAGGAGGTGAGTGTAGCTGCACTGCTTGGTAATAGTGACCATAATATAATTAAATTTAACATCCTTGTTTGGGGGGGAAATGCCAAAGAAAACCACCACAGTAGCATTTAACTTCACAAAAGGGAACTACCCCAAAATGAGGAACCTAGATAGGAAATTAAAAGGAATAGTCACAAGAGACAAATGCCTCTAAGCTACAAGGAGATTTTTTACAAAACAAAACACCATAATAGAAAGAGGCTTCAATTAAATGCATGCCCCCAAATCAAATAAATAAATAAATAAAGTAAATTACATTACATTAAATAAAATAAATAAAAACAGCCAGAGGACCAAAAAAACAAAAAAAAAAAACAAAAAAAAACCAACCCACCATAGCTAAACAACAGAGTAGAAGAGGCGATTAGAGACAAAAAGACATTCTCTAAAAATTGGAAGTCAAGAAAACTAGAAGGGAGCATGAACTCTGGCAAGTCAAGTGTAAAAATATAATAAGGCAGGCCAAAAAAGAATATGAAGAGCAACTAGTAAAAGATAAAAAAAAGTTGCTGTTATTTTGTGTATATACAAAATAACAAAGTACATCTGAAGCAGGAAGTCTGCCAAACAACCAAAGGGGCCACTGTACGACCAAAGTGCTAAAGGAGCACTCACTCAACAAATGCAAGGCCATTGTGAAGAAGCTAAATGAACTCTTTGCATTGGTCTTCACTGCAGAGGATGTGAGGGAGATTCTCACGCCTGACCCACTCATCTTAGGTGGCAAATCCGAGGAACTGTCCCAGACTGAGGTAGAGTACATTTTGGAAAGAAGAAAAAAGATAAACAGTTATGAGTTTTGAGGAACAGATGGTATTTACCCAAGTGTTCTGAAGGAACGCAAAGATGAAATTGCAGAACCTCTAACAGTGGTATGTAACCTATCACTTAAACAAGCCTCTGTACCAGATGACTGGAAGATAATTAATGTAATGCCGATTTTTAAAAGAGGCTCTAGAGGTGATTCTGGCAATTTCAGGTGAGTAAGCCCAACTTCAGTACCAGTCTAATTGTTTGAAGCTATAATAAAGAAGAAAATTATCAGATAAATAGATGAATACAGATATTTTGAGGAAGAGTCAACATGGCTTTTGTAAGGGGAAATCATGCCTTACCAATCTGTTAGGATTCTTTGAAGGGGTCAACAAGTGTCTGGAAAAAGATGAACCAGTGGTCCTTCACTAAAAGTTCTTAAGCAAAGCAGGTCATGGGATAAGAGGGAAGGCCTTCTATTGGATCAATAACTGGTTAAAAGATAGGAAACAACAGATAGGAATAAATGGCAAGTTTTCACAGTGGAGACCGGTAAATAGCAGGGTTTGGAAAGGATCTGTCCTGGTGTTAGCCAAATGGGCTCGTTTCCCCCTGGAGCTGCCCAATTACCCCAAGGAGGCACGGGAGTCTAGAAGACAGCTTTAAGTTTTTATTGACCAGTCAGCTGAGTGGGCACTTTCCTCGGCTAATGCCAGAGAGAGAGCCCCTTACAAGTGCGGAGCAAGCCTTTTTATACCTAGCAACAAACAACTTAGCATGCATACCTGATACGTGTATGCGGAAGGATTGAGAGAGAGGCAAGGGAATGGATACATAACAGGATGCGGTTTAACATTTGCTTGAACTCATCACTTCTTTCCACAGCACCCCCTTTCCCCCCACCCCGCACTCCACTCTGAGGCATATGTTAGACTGAAATAGCAGTGCCTGTCTGTCTCACCTAGGCTGGTGGTTTGGCCGCCTTGTGTTATCACATAATCTTGCTGCACAGAGGGCTGCAGCGGGTGTTTTGCAGAAACAGCCGTTGCTCCTGATATAACAGCTGGGCTTATAGGCAAATAGTTGACCTGTTGCTCTAACACTGGAAACAGTGCTCTTCAGACTGAAAAAAGGGATAAGGAATGATCTGGATTAAGGGGTAAGCAGTGAGGTGGCAAAGTTTGCAGACGCTACAAAATTGCTCAAGATACTTAAGTCCAAAGCTGACTGTGAAGGGTTACAAAGGGATCTCACAAAAGTGGGTGACTGGGCAACAAAACAGTGACGTAAGAAAAGTAAAAATAGAGCAATCTGCTTTGGGCCAATAAAGCAGTATCTGGAAAAAAATATTCTTGTATGCCATTGTATAAATATTTATTGGGGTAAACTTACCATTTGTTGTGTGAGAAGAGTAAACACACAGGTTGGGATAGTCATAAAGACCTAAAAGACCAAACTTCCACTGAAAATTAATGAGATTTGGGCACCTAACTCCCTTCAGCTACATACCAGTTATAACTTCTCTTACCAAGCTCAGAGCATGGTTTAGTTCAATGTCTTAACATGTAATGTGAAAGCAAATATCCCAGGCATCTTCCAAGTCATCAAAGACAGTCCAGTGGAGACCAAACTGAAACATGATTTGCAATTGCAACACTGAATTCCTCTGTGAAATAAGCAATTCTGCTCTCTTTGAAAAGCATGTATTTTAAGGAACACTACACTATAAAGTTTGCAAATATTTGCCACTTTTATGTTTCTTTTTATGAGATCTCATCTTTTTGACGACCTTAGCAGAGATCAGCAGCTTCTGACCTCATATTGCATATATATTACAGGCAGAGCTCACCCCACCACTTATGCTTCTCCTTACAAAGACCCTGTTTTGTATGTTGCTTATAACTTTGCCAAACTTGAACTATTTTCAGGCTGAAATTTTTCATGCTGGATGCTTGCCTCAGGCTACTTTTTTTTAAAGGTTCAGCTAAAATGATTAAGCCATTTCAGAGACATTGGTTAGGGGAAAGAATGTTGTTTTACCTGTATTTAAAAATTTTCTTACAACAGTTTCACTGAGAAGCTCTAGCACCTTCATGCTTTGGTGCAGAGTCTTGAAATTTCACAGGGAGATCACCTTTGTATCAAGGATAAACTTTTTGTTATGTCTGTGAAGATGTGCCCATGTTTGGCCATGTTATAAGCCTGCAAAAATCTCAGTTCACTCATGCTCACTAGAGACTTACCAGAGTTTCAGAGTGGTAGCCAGTTAGTCTATATCAGCAAAAACAATGAGGAGTCCTTGTGGCACCTTAGAGACGAACAAATTTATTTGGGCATAAGCTTTTGTGGGCTACAGCCCACTTCATCAGATGCATGAAGTGAAAAATACAAGAGCAGGTATCCTGCTGTTAATTGATTTATCTCGTTAGTCTGACATCACACTTGGTAAAGCAACCCCCATTCTTTCATGTATTTATACCTGCTCCTGTATTTTCCACTCCATGCATCCGATGAAGTGGGCTCTAGCCCATGAAAGCTTATGCCCAAATAAATTTGTTAGTCTCTAAGGTGCCACAAGGAGTCCTCGTTGTTTTTATCAGAGTTTGGCAGCTATATTCTCCAAGGACTCTGTTTACACTGAGTATAGTCCAGCCGGGGGATGCAGAAACTGAGCAGGAATTTCCCTGCAGTTGCTCCTCCTTGCCTCCAGCAGCTGCTGTGCCATCTGGCACAGGAGCTAAGAGCAGGAAGACTGTCTCTCCTATGCTCTCAGTGTGCCCCCGGCTGGTGCCCACTCCACAGGCAGAACAGTAGAAGTGGAAGCAGCCACACTAGAATGCAGAGGAGTGAGGAGTAGGAGGTGTGGGGAGAGAGGTTGCAGAAGCCAGTGGATTGATGAAGCCGAGGAGGAGGAGGGGCAAAGAGAAGGGGGAAGGGATAGAAGCCGGGTTGTGACAGATAGCAGCACAAGAGGACTGAGACACGCCAGAAGCACAAGTGTCTATAACCACTAGAACACACTGTCCTACAGAACTTGGAATTGAATGTTAGACACTTGGGGTTAGAGGTAGTGAAAATAGTATGTTATCATGTAATTAAATACCATAAAATAATGCATACGCACAAGGGGGTGAAGTAAGTTTACACAGTCTTTGTTAATACTGGCATTTCTTAAATGTAGAGTGCTTGACTCTGCAACCTTAATAATGTTATTTTAATATAGTTTGTGTGTGTGTATGTTTTAGCAATCAGTTAAAGGCAATATAATCATAAAACACATACACATTAGGGTTAAAGCTTGGAAACAGTTTTCCCATCCTGTGTGAATTTTTGAGACTTCAAAAAGGAAAATGTCAAAAAAAAAACTGTGAAGTGAAAAAATAAAATGGATCAGATCAGTCGAAACATTTAATGTTGACACTTTTTTTTTATTTGGACCTTAAATTTTTTTTATCATAAATTAATTTAAATTACAAAATGAAAAGTCATTTTGAACTAAAAGACAGAATTTTACATTTCAAATATGTCAAAATGGTCCTTTTTTCCCCCCCAAAAAATTTCAAAATGTGAATTCCTGACCAGTTCTAAAGAGAGAAGTAAATGGAGTACGAGCTACACAATTCTATCCTGACCTTCTACCAGTTTCAGTAGATATACTATCCAGTTGCATATTAACCGGCAAAATACAACAGGATTTTTTAACCATTGATATTCAAATGAAAGCATTCAAAGAACATCTCCAACCACATTTAACAACATGCTAAGAAAAAATCATGCATGAAAATATACAATAGTAAAGTAGTTATTAATTATTAATTATTATTATTTTATTGTTATTAATTTATAATAGATTGCAGTTACAGGTCACCTTCCAGGTAGCTGGAAGGGAAGAAGAAAATTAAAGAACTACTAATGTCCTCATGAGGGCCAGATAAAGCAATACATATAATTGTAAACCCACACCACCAGCAAAACTGTTTGTCATCCAGGGTTAAGCATCTGAATCAATGCATATGGAAAAGCAGCAGGATTATCAGAGAAAAATGAAGTTCTAAAACAACAAGCCCACTTGACAGAGTAAACTCAGGTAAAAAGGAGGGCTATCAAGTGATGGAAATGAATGAGTTACTTCAGATGGGGAACAAAATGTGGTCTGCACTGGTAGTAACTGAGAAGTCATAATTAGAGTTGGGTGAGAAACTCTCAAAATTTTTCACAAACTGAAGGTCCCCTCCCCCAAATTAAGTAAATAAATACATTCAGATTCCATCAACTGAATTTTTTGTTTTGAACATTTCAAAACATTTTTTTCAATTTTGATCTTTTTTTTTTTTACTTTTTTTTAAAACTATAAATTAACTTACATTTTGAAACAAAAAGATACTTCTAACCAAAAAATGGAACTTTGTGTTTAAAAAAAAACTGGAGAAAAAAGGGATGTTTCAACAATTTCAAAACTTTTTAAAATGATTAGAAATTGAAAATTCATCAAAACTGACCCTTTTTTGTGAATAGTTTCAGTTTTGATAAATCAGCATTTTCCGACAAAAACATTTTGTTGAAAAATTCACAACTAGTCCTTGTCATTACTTACTCATGGTTGTTTGATAGTTTATAGTGGTGGATAGTCTCAGTGCAATTCTTAATGGATACGTATCCTGTAGCACAAATATATGTGGCATTCTTTATTTCCAGGGCAGTTTCTAACAGGTCATGGGGCTCTAGGCAAAGGTAATCTTTTGTTTTCCATTGTTTCTTGATCCATTCATTTCACCAATGCATCCAGCTCAGCTGCCCATGGAAGTCATCTCCTTTTCCAGAAGTGCCCTGTTTCTGCCCAGTCATACACAGCAGGAATAAAATCTGTTCCCAAATGTGTCCCAAATTCCTTAGTACTGGTTGCATGCACTGGCTTTAATTGAGATGCTATTACAGCTGGAGCATAGGATTCAAGACTGCAACTGAAACACAGAGATAGCCAGCGTGTCTAACTGGACGGAAACAGAGACACCACTTTTGTGGGGGATGAGGAGGGCAAAAATTCACAACTGGAAAATAGACATTCAGGACTGACCTGCGGGAACATAGCTCTGCTGGTTTAAGTACTATCCAGGAGGCTGCTTTAGATGTCAGTCCTAGGCAAAGACCCATGCGGGCTATTTCTAAAAGCCACTCCTACTTGTTGTTGGCAGCCTGAAAAGAGGGCCTACATTCAATAAATAGAAAAATGAAGTGCACTTTCACCCCTTAAGGTATTCCCTCCATGTCAGAGTTGAAGCATAATGATGGGGTGGCATGGAGAGTTGAAATGCCTGCCTTTGTACCCCTTCTTGAGAGTAAATAAAATACATTAATCATGAGAATTGTCAGTATGGTTGCTCACATGATAGCTCATTACACTTTCAGATAAAACAATTTTAAAAAGGAATTACTAGAATCCAGAAAGGACTATCCATTGGTTATTTGTATTGTGCTAGTTCCTAATCAGGGATCAGGGCTTGCTGTGCTAGGCGCTGTACAAACTTATAATAAAGAGCTTACAATCTAAGTATAAGACAGGAGACAACAGATGAATACAACAAACAGCAATTAGGGGTGGAGGATGGTGGGATGAGGTGGGATGGGGAGGTCGTACAACAAGACAATTATGATCAGCATGATAAGTCTTTCCAGCACTGCAAATTCCCCATTGCCCTGAACCTCACTAAGGGAGTTGAAAGCTAACATAGTGTTCCACTATCCTCTCCTTCAAGAATCTCTTCTCGTTCTGCTAAAACCCCTTTACACAGACTGTCAAAGGGCTTCCTAAAGTCAAGAAAAATGTGAACTCGGTCATGATACTGAATGTTCCTTTTAAAACATTGCATTTATCATCAAAATCATCCTTCCCAGCAAAGTCTCTCATGGGACTCCTAAAATATCAACAAGCAGTGTGCACTTAATTTGGAAGTCCAGAATTGTCAGGAAAGATCCCTTATGAATTTCACCTAGTTCAAGATTTTTTTTTTTCCCCACAGCAAGGGCCCCGAGCCACCTGGTTATGGAATCAGACAGCAGCCGTATGCTTAGCACTTCTGCCAAGCTGTCTGATAAATCTTTGCTTTTATAGTAAGAAACATGGTGGAATGCCAAGCCCTGTAGAGGAAACTGACAATGGCTACAGGAAACATCAGAATCCTAGAGGTCAGAGATGAACACCTTAGGCATTACAGCCCCTGTCACTGCTGAGGCAGGAAGATTCTCTACCATATTTTCTCTAGTGTTTTGTTCAGTCTAATTTTAAATGTCCCAGTGAGGGAAGATGTGCTCTATTTCTAGTGCATTTTACACTGTGAAACCCTGAGGCAGAGAGAAAATTAAGGCAATACGACTCCAGAAGTCACATAAAACTGAATGGTGAAAAGCATCAGAGGAATAGGGATGGTGATGATGCAAATAAGGTCAGGAATATGTCATATCAAAACTTGAGTTTATCATGGAAGAAAAAGGTGGATTCCTACAATGGCTTTGGACTGATGTTATATAGAAACTTTGAAAAGGGTGTCTGTATTTCCAAAGGAAAAATGTAAAGCGATAGTATGGTGTGATACAGCATGTCCACAAAGCTTGCTCTGAAGGGGTTAATGTAGGCCAAAGGGGCCAATTAACCTAATAGGCTGCAAGCTGGGGGGATAATTAGGCTGAGAGGAAGGCCCTAATTAGGGGAAGCTCACCTGTGCGGGAACACACAGGGCTTCTGTAAAGCCAGGGAGCTGAAAAGGAGCTGCAGGAGAAGGGAGTTGTGTTTGGTGTCAGGTAGCCTTCAGTTACTCCCTGGGAGGAGGGAGTTTGGGCTAGTAAACATGGGGGAGGTGTTGAGGCCAGAAGGTAAAGCTGAGAAATAGGAAGTTGTAGGAAGGAGTCCAGGGAAAGAACAATATGCTGTGCGAGTGACCAGGCCACCATTGCTAGAGATGGGGTCCCTAGACTAGAACCTGGAGTAGAAGGCAGGCCTGCGTTCTCCTACCCGCCACTGGAAGAGTGCCATGGTCAGAGCAATGAAGGGAAGACTGCCATTTTGTATAGAGGGACTCTGATACCTCAGAAGGGAGAACCACATAGTGGTTGAGTCACAAAGGGAAAACTGCAGCTCCTGGAGTGAGAGGGAGGCCGCAGAGTGATGGAGTGCAACCGCAGGAAGGGGCGATGGCCTGACAGAGTTAATCCCCAGAACAGTGAGGAGGAGGCACAAGCTGTGAGTAGAGCACCCCATGACATATGGGGTTAGGTATCAAGTATATTGAAACAAGCTTCAAGAGCTTGAGGTTAGTTAAATGAGAAGAAAATAGCAACATAATTTTGAAAGGAGGAAAAAAAAACACACCCCTCCCCTAACATTTGAAGAAAATCTACTAGCTTCAGTTCTTCCAGATTTGTAGTATTTATAATGGGATGTGTTTGGTCAATAACTGCAAAGAACCTTGAATCTGCTACTTGTGATATTTAGGAGCATATATATATTTGGTATGCTAGTCTCTGATGTGTTCTTTGCAATAGTTTCACACAAGGCTTTACTTTGTTTGAATGAGAAAAAAATATGAGAAATACATACCCTGAATTAATGGAGGTCCAGTCACCAGATAGTCCCAGTTAAAATGTTTGTCATAGTAATAAGTCAGGTTTAGAAGATTCCAGCCTACTTAAGCAGGCCATCATCAGCTCTTATCATTTGTACAGTAAGGAGGCTGTCAGTTGCACCACATCTGTGCAAGACACATTTGAAATATTAACAATAATATGCATGATACCTGGGTCAAATTCTTCTCTGCCCTTCTGGCATTAATAGTGTGACAGACCCAGACCAGTAGGGTACAGGAGTCTGGTAGAGGGCAAATATACTGGTCACTGGATGAGTAGTTTTCTGTTCCCTGAGTGACTAGAGAAGGGGCAGCACCTAGAGTAATCAGGAACCTGCTAGAACCAGTTAAGGCAGGCAGGCTAATTAGGACACCTGGAGCCAATTAAGAAGCTGCTAGAATCAATTAAGGCAGGCTAATCAAGGCACCTGGGTTTTAAAAGGAGCTCACTTCAGTTTATGGTGTGAGTGTGAGGAGCTGGGAGCAAGAGGTGCAAGGAGATGAGAGGGTGTGCTGCTGGAGGACTGAGGAGCACAAGTGTTATCAGACACCAGGAGGAAGATCCTGTGGTGAGAATAAAGAAGGTGTTTGGAGGAGGCCATGGGGAAGTAGCCCAGGGAGTTGTAGCTGTCATGCAGCTGTTACAGGAGGCACTATAGACAGCTGCAGTCCACAGGGCCCTGGGCTGGAACCCGGAATAGAGGGCAGGCCTGGGTTCCCCCCAAACCTCCCAATTGACCTGGACTGTGCCCTCTTCCAGAGGGAAAGGTCTCTGGGCTGTTCCCCAACCCACATGGTGAATCTCTGTGGCAAGAAAATCCGCCAATAAGCGCAGGACCCACCAAGATAGAGGAGGAACTTTGTCACAATAGTTGCTTTTTTATAACTGAAAAGAGAAGCTGGACAGCAGTATCTTTAGCACGCATTTCTAATTACATTACCCGTTGGAATCGTGAACTAAGACAGCTGCATTTAAATAGCATCTTTTATACCAACTGTTTTATATAGTTAAATAATACAAGCAACGATATAGCACAAGTTATAGAAATCAGAGGTGTAAATTCATTGTATGGCTAATAAATTAAAGCATTGATTAATAAGGCTAATAATGTGGAAAGGGAGAAATAATGTGTCCGCAAAGGCTAAGAGATCCTTCAAATTGAACATGCTCTTAGAGGCCGTAAAGTTATCTATCTCCTGCATATAGTGCTTGGGGAAAGTCTGTAAACTGATGCACCATAGACTTGGTTGAGTTAGAGGACTGGCATTACAGTATGGAGCCTTTGTTCTCTAAGTCATGGGTTCTCAACTTTTTCTTTCTCAGCCTTCCCAACATGCTATAAAAACCCCACAGCCCACATGTGCCACAGCAATTTTTTCTGCATATAAAAGCCAGGGCCGGCATTAGGGGGTAGCAAACAGGGCAATTGCCTGGGGTCCTAAACCACAGGGGACCCCCTGAAGCTACATTGCTCAGGCTTCGGCTTCATCCTTAGATCACGGGGGGCTCAGGGTCCCGGGCATCAGACGCATGAGGTGGGGCTTCGGCTTTCTGCCCTGAGCCCCAGTGAGTCTAACGCTGGCCCTGCTCGCGGTGCCCCAGGGGGCCCTGGACCCCTGGTTGAGAACCACTGCTCTATGTTACTGATTTAAATCTACTCGAGCTAAACAGTGAATATAAATTATCATATGACAACTGGTGGCCAATACCAGCAGAAGAGCAAGGAAGATTTATGGCATGCAAGGCTCAGTTATTCAAGGTTTAAATAAAGAAACACAAGGATGATGATAACTAGTTAAGGACACTCTTTTGCATTCAAATACTGTGTATTTTACATAATGATCCTTATAATTCTATCATGATGGAATCTAAGGGCAGGTCTACACTTAAAATGCTGCATCGGCGCCACTGTAGCACTGTAATGAAGATGCTCCTACTGATGTAGTGCTGTCTACACTGAGGGTTTGGTAGGTATAACTGTGTCGCTCAGGGGTGTAGATTTTTCACACCCATAAGTGACATAGTTATACCGATGTAAGTCTGTAGTGTGGACCAGACCACAGTGAAACAAGTTGGTATCGTCTTCAGAGAAGTGTTTGCACTGCAGAAGCTACTATCATACCTGTCACTATAGTTAGAAATGTCAGCTGAATAGGTATGGGAGACAGAGCTATTGTGTCACCTTGGAGCAATTTATGCTAGTGTACATTTGGAGTCATTCTAATAAATCAATGGAGTTATTTCTGATTTACACCAGAGTAAGAGATCAGCATTTTGTTAGTTACATACATAAACATAAGATTGTAGGTTACAGGACATTTAGTCTACTGTTTTTTTACAAGCAGGGAAAAAAAGTCACAACACAGAATGATCTTGGCAATGGAAACTCAATTGTTAAAAACAAAAGGCACAAGACATGAATTTCGGTTTTCTCAGGACAGACTTTTTAGTCTAACATCTTTGATCGTGGGTGACTCATAAATGCAGCTGTAACTCTGATTGCACCTGACCACACTGTACTGAGGCTAATGCATTATATATCCAATTGGTTGTAACAGAAATACATGATATTGTTACTTTAAGCAGAGGTCTAATTAATAAAGATGTCCAAGGCAGTTTGTGGGCACTCTCAGATCCCCAGGAGCATTGAGATGCAGAACACTGTTCCTGCTCTTTAATGTATGAGTGCAGTGCTGCATAGAAAAGGTCACATAATTAGACAAATGTTCAGGAATAAATTCAAACATTTTAATGTAATGGTCAGATTCAGTGGCTGAATTTGAAATATACGTTGAGCGTTCACATCCACGCCCCCAACACACGCACTCGAAAAGTAATTTTGCTCTGTTTCATAGACTGATCCTATGTTTAATTGTCTTTCAGGGACCGATATAAAAAAAATATAGGGAATCTCAACTGCAATTGGTTAAAGGTTATCTACCTCATGTGGATTAGATATAAAAAGTAGAAACAATGCAGTAGAAGCTGGCTTGACTAACCATTTGCCACTAGCCCCATGAAACGAAGATGAAAGTTTGTTATCCCACGGGGTCTCTCTGTAGATGGAAAGTTACTATCTTCTTGGGAAAAGGTCATTGAGTCTGATGTATTTGATTGGCTGTGCAGGAACTCACAGTATTGATGCCGCTCTTGTGCTGATCTGCTTGTCTCTGTAAGACAGTTAGACCTAGAATAATTGTGTCACTTCTTGGTAGAAAATAATAAAAGTGAAACAAACTTATACAGTTTTGTCAAAACTTTAAAAAAAAATAAATAAATGATAGTTTGACTCTAGACATAAGCAAATATTTGGGAGAAGTTGCAGCAGTGCTTATGCTTTCTGAACAGGCTTATCCATCCACTTAAGATGGAGTCACTGATCTTATGTCCTTACAGAAGTTTCCCTGGCTCACTTCATCTAAATATCTGAATATGCGTGTGTACTGACAGGTCTAATAAATATTATCTGCAGTGTTGGTCCGAGGATATTAGAGAGACAAGGCGGGTGAGATAATACCTTTCATTGCATCATCTTCTATTGGTGAGAGAAACAAGCTTTGGAGCTTATGCAGAGCTCTTCTTCAGGTCTGGGAAATGTACTCAGTGTGTCACTGCTAAATACAAGGTGGACCAGATTGTTTAGCATAAATAGTTAGCACAGACTTCAAGGGACCATTCAAGGTGAAGTGGCCCGTTAAAATCTCTCCAGTCATAAGGGATGGAAGGCGGGGGGGGGACAGCAAGTGTGGGGGGTTGTTTGTTGTAATTAGTCAGAAATCCAGTGCCTCTATTCAGTGCATGATTTTTAAGGTTTACCAAAGTTATGAATTTAAGCTCCCAGGCTCATCTTTTGAAAGTTTTATGCAGATTTTCTTTGAGGATGAGGACTGAGAGGTCAGATATAAAGTGATCATTCTGTGAAAAGTGTTCACCCACAGCTGATAGGGTGTTCCCTTCTTTCATAATGTTTTGTGTGAGTTAATTTGAGAGCATAGTTTGTCTCATTTCACCCACATAGCTGTTGTTGGGGCATTAGTACATGGATGAGGTATGTCGTGATAGGCATATATTGGACCCATGGATCTTGAAAGTTGGTGTGTCCCTGGTCTGTGGAGAGCTTGCTTCTGAAGATGAGCTTGAAGAGGCTGGGGATAGTCTGAAGGCCAGCAGAGGGGATTCAGAAAATTTTTATTTCAGTGGTCCCCATTGAATGTGGGTTGTAATTGTTTAATGATATCCTATATGGGTTCCATTGTGGGGTGGCAGGTGACAACAAGGGGTCTGAAGGTGGAGGGGGTTTATTTCCTTATTAGTGCAGGTTCTTTCGGGGTCTTTGGGTGGCTCATTCTATTATGCAATATACTTGTCTGGTGAAGGGTTCTTGTTTTGTGAAGGTGGTTTTAAGTGCGTTAAGGTGTACTGGACTTTCTCCTTGGAGCATATTCTGTGGTATCTCAGTGCCTGGCTGTAGATAGCCAATTTGTTTATAGTGGTTATTGGATCAGTGAAGGTAGTTGTGGGGATCTGTGGATTTCTTGTATATAGTTGTCAATTGTTGGCGCTGACAGTGAAGGTGATCATAGTGTGGGACTGTTCTAGAGCACGTTTAATGGATGGGTCGTGGTGGTTGAAGTTGTGGTAGAAATCAGGTTTCATGATTTTAGTTTAGGTCGGCTTTCCATAGGATGGAAATATCATTGATGTATCTCAGGTAGATCATTGGTTTTGTGGTGTATTTGTTCATAAATTCTTCCTCAAGGTGGCCCATGAAGAGGTTGGCATACTGGGGAGCCATCCTAGTATCCATGGCTGTTGCCATGGTTTGTACAAAGTGTTTTTTGATTGTAAAATTGTTAAGCGTGTAGGTGGAATGGATCCTTTTGGTGATATTTGGGGTGGATATGTGCATTGTCTATTGAGTTGTAGATATCCGAGGCAGGCAGAGTTGCAGTCATTGTGATGGATGCCGGTATATAAGAAGGTGACATCCATGGTGGCAAGGTTGGTGTTCTGAGGGAGGTTATTAATGTTGCAGAGTTTCTGGAGGAAGTCAGTTAAGAACATAAGAATGACCATACTGAATCAGACCAAAGGTCCATCTAGCCCAGTATCCTGTCTTCTGACATGGCCAAAGCCAGGTGCTTCAGAGGAAATGAACAGAACAGGTAATCATCAAATGATCCATCCCCTGTCACCATCCATCCTCATTCCCAGTTGTATCCTTTGTGGGGTGTAGTTTGAGCATAGTTTCTATGGGTCCCAATATTCCTTCAGTAAGAGTGCTGTGGCACTGGGTCTGCTGGGGTTCCCTTGTTTGTGTATCTTGGGAAGTATGTAGAAGGTCCCTGGAGTTGGCTTTTTGGGGATGAGGTGGTACAGTTTTTCTTGGAGTTCTACCGACTTTGGGTTTGACTCTTGTCTTCCTTATGCCAATATAAATCAGGAGTAATTTCACTAAAGTAAACTGGCCATATCAGTTGACTTACACCAGCTGAGCATCTGATACCATGAATTTAAACTGATGTAAAACAGGTGCAAGTAAGGGAAAATCAGACCCGCAATGTGTTACTGTACATAACAATAGAAAGAGTATTAAGGAGCCATGGTCATGGAATGCAGTGCTAGCATTGCAGTGCCTAGTGTCCTGGGTTGAAAAATCACCTCGCGAGACTTAGTGTGTCTTATCAGGTTATAGATGATTTCTGGTGAGTTATTTTGTTGTTTCTCTGCTTTAAAGAAGCAAATGCCAATAGGCTCTGCCCAAATGAATAGTGATGGGCTCTGGTTTAAGAAGTGATAGTTCATAGAATGTCAAGTCATATTATCTGCTACATGGGGAAGTGACCTGTCTGGCAGAAATCAAAGCTTCAAAGTGTCAGCATGATACATTGGGGATCTAGATTCACTGACCTGCCTTTTAGTGACATAAACATGTCTGCAGTGATATAAAAAACACTTCCAGTGTGGGCAAAAAAGGCAGTTTACTACTTGAAAGGTCAATAATTTTATAATTCTTATTTTAAAAGTACATATATATGAATGCTAATGTCTTTCCTCTCAATTTTATTGCTTTTAATTATTTTTTGTTTACTCTCCTATCAATAAAATGCCTACTTGTGAAAGTCACTTTTTGGGGGAGTATTCCAGCCATTGACTCAGTGTCAAAAAAGTTTATATAAACCTCAGCTGTTTTAAACTTTGAATTCTCAATTAAAATTGGTAAGTTTATTTAAAAAATAGAAACTGAAAATACATTAGAATGAAATGTTAAGTTAAAAATGTGAAATTTTAACACTTTAATAATGCTGACTGGTATAGATTAGCATCAAGTGAAAAAGATGGAATAAAACAATGACTGAAGCAAACGTATTATTTATTCCTGTTATACAACAGCACCTACAACCCACAGCTGTGACCAGGGTCTCCAGAACTTACAATCTAAGTATGTAAGACAAACAAAAGATCTGAGAAGAGAACTACTAGTACCTCATTATACAGATGGAGAATAGAGGCAGAGAGAGATTAAAGGACTTGATCCAATGTCAAACAAGAAGTCTGTAGTACCCCAGGCACTCAACTCAGATATCCTGAATCGTACTCCAATGCTTTAAGTACAAGTCCATCCTTTCACAAGACCAGCTCACCTCCTCTCAAACCTTGAGCTATATTAAGTATTTATAGGACAGCTTGGTATATACATGCCAATACTAATTAACAACTTTGGGGATTTTGTTATCTTATATATGGACATCTTGCACTTGTACATCACCTCATTCAGTGATGAAATGTAGCCACTTTTGTGGTGACACATAGTATGAGTTGGCCATCAACAGAGAAACACTCTTTTGCAAGAGTTTGGATGGGATGCAAAGAAGAATGTATCTAATTGGAACTACAGGGAAATTGAGGTAGAAAACCCACATTTACTGGAGGATGCTGGGGCTTACACCTTTCTCTTGTGGCATGTCCTATGGCCACAAATGGCAATAAATGTCAAAAGAACTGAGCTTTACATCTCTTCTAGAAAGAACAGTATTGCCAGCAGCACAGTGGCCCACGACACTGTGATAGGGCATTGGATAATTACTGATTCTTGGAGCAAGAGTGTTACTTACTAAATTGCTAACACCATTGTCTTCTTTCCCACTATTATCCCTTGAGGATTCCTATCTGAGTTTTGATTTGCTTATTTTATAAGATCTGCAAAGATCACAGTCCAAGATGGTTATGTTGCAGATGGTATGAACAATTACATGCAAGCACTGGTAGCTTTGTGAAAGGATTTTCCCCAATGTATATTTCTGCTCAGTCTCACACTTAGCCAACTAGTCTCTTTGGTTTTTCTTTCCAGCCTTTTCCTACGGATGATGGAAATGTGCCAGTTCCCCGGGAGTCCACTTTTCTTTTCTTGACTGACACATGCACTTGGTGTGAAGTGCAAATAACTCAAAAGGTGGTTGTAGGATCAATATAAATAAAAGTGACACTTCACTGATGTGGAGTTTCTTGTTATTCTGCCTCGTAGTAGCACTGGTGGAAAGATTTTAAATTCTGTCTAGCACTGCATGAATCTCTTCTCTTGCTGCTCATATTTTCTTAGATTTATTGCAATGGTAAGATTAAGATAAATATGTTGAATATAATATATATATGGAGGTGATAGCATGGCATGTGATAAATCTATTCTTCATTCACTTTTGACCCCCACATCACTTGCCCTCAGAAATTACCCATGCCTGCCAATTGTGGGGGGCAATTGTGACAGCAGCTAGCTAGCTTCAGCAGTGTTACTGAGCATGCTCAATCCATGTGAGCATGCTCAGTACAAGCCAAGCAGCAAATTGCCATGCGTTGCCTCTGCTTTCCCTCTATTCACTAATTCATTTCCCTGGGACTTATTCTAAAACTTCCAATAGTCCCTTTTTTCCAAAGGGAAATTCTTCATCCTTTCCCCTCCTCTGCCAAATGTGGAATTTCCTTCCCAGAGGCCTCAAGCATTGGCAGCAACTTGCTCTCTCATTTTTCCCCCCGTGGCACACAGTTTAGTCTCCTGTGCATTGAAATGCTTCAGTCCTTCTAAATGCATTGAGCTTAACATAGGGATATCTGAGTGAAAATGAATGACTTGTGATATACAGGAAGTCAGATTAGATGATCCAATGGCCCCTTCTGGCTTTAAACTCTATAAAACTGACTTCACGGGGGATTACTCACGTGAGTAATGTTCACTAACATGAATGAGGGTTGCACAGTCCGGGCCTTTAGTTGCATATTCTATCTTGTGCATGAGCAACAGAATGTTTATTATAGTCCATTAAGTTTTCCCTGTCCAAACCCATTGAAGACGATGGGCTCAAAGAGGTGTCCCTAAGGGCAGAATTGAAAGACTGCAGAGGCATTTTCTGGTAATCATGCATGAAATGGAAAAAATCTGGTTTGACTCTGAGCCTAAGCTAAATTTGCAGGGGAAGAAATAGAAGAAAACATGTTTTTATTTGTAAACTGAGCACTTGTAATTCAGAAAGCAATGAGACAACAGCCATGGAATCCCTCCAATGCTATTTCTTTTTAACAAAGACATAATTATTATTTACTCTTGGTTTTGCAGTAGTGCTTAGAAGTAGGACTCCAGTCAGGATTAGGGCCCATTGTGCTAGGCAATGTACATAAATATGGGGTAGAATGGTACTTCAAAAAGGACTGTAAAATAGACATATTATGGAGGCTGTAGAGAAACTACCATCCCTTCTGCTTTTTATTTTGACTAACATAGGATCATTAGCTGACATTAAAAGGTAAATGGATATTAAAGTTAGAACCCATGTAGCTAAATAGTTTTTTACAACCATTTAATAATCTTTCTGCACAGTTCAACAAATGAATAGAGAGCCAGGTGAAATATTTACAGTGAACAACTTACTCACTGAATCTAGTTATAATCCATTTGCAAATTACTAGTGATCACCGCACAATTTCCATGATTTTTTTCATTATTTTAAATCAGTGAATGTTTTATACAAATTACATTTCCGTTTATGGATGAATATTCATACATTGATTGCTGTTTTTCTTTGAGTTTTCAGTAGTTTAAATTTGAGCTTATATGTTTGCATGTTTAGGCATTCTCATGTCTTCCCGTACCTTGATTAGAATTGATAACTCTTAGAATTGGGTTTCTGGTGCAAATACTTGCAATTACAGATATTAAATTTTACTACTCTGCAATAAATTAACTAACATTCTCTTGGTGAAATCTTGGCTCCATTGAAGTCAATGGGAGTTATGACATCCACTTCAACGGGGCTATGATTTCACTCTCTGATTTGGTGGAACATTCCTGCTAATAAATTTACTTATTACAATATTTGCAAACAGTGAACAAAATCAGTTCAAGTAAATTTATTTAAAAAAATTAAGAAACCTCTTTTTTTTTTTTTTTTTTTTTTTTTCAGTAGTCATCAGCTCTCTTCAGAGGTCATCAAGATATGCAGTGTAATGTGGCTGGATAGTTTTTTAAACCATTAATAATATGCGTACCTAAAACAATAAAATGGGTAATCAAATTTCAATATCTAATTTCTTATTTCATTTGTTCCATTCAAAAGGCCATCCCTCGAGACTTTTTTTTCCCATTTGATATGTGGTCTCTTTATCAATCCATTCTAGTCAGTTTCACTGCTACGTATGTCCCTTAAGAGTTCTGTATGTTATTCTTTAATTCAGAATTGGACATAGTACTTGCTAATGTGGATAGAATGTATAGTGGCATTTATCATTACTCTTAGGCCAAGAAAGAGGAGCCCTTTATCATCCACAGAGATGTTGATAGGATGTTGACAGGATACTGGGCTAGATGGACCTTTAGTCTGACCCAGTATGGCCATTTTTATGATAGTTCAGCAAGAATCAACACTATGGACAGTGCCTCAGGGAGACTGTGCTGCCCATGGTGGGATCTGAGTGCTCCAGCAGCCTTTGGGAATTTAATTGAACTATTGGGTTACATGACCTATTTATATATACCCATTGAAGTATAGACAACAGTGTTATTTCCAGGATGTGTTCATTTCTTTTCCTCTCACTCATTCGCAAGGCAGCACTGCCAGGGGTGGCTCCAGGCACTTGCGCAGCAAGCGTGTGCCTGGGGCGGCATGCCACGGGTGGCGGCATGCTGGTCACGATGAGGGCGGCAGTGAGGCAGCCTTCGGCAGCATGCCTGCGGGCAGTTCGCCAGTCCCACGCTTTCAGCGGCAATTTGGCGGCGGGTATGCCGAAGGTGCGGGACCGGCAGATCACCCACAGAAACGCCATCGAATCCGCACGACCAGCGGATGGCCCGCAGGCATGCTGGCGAAGGCCGCCTGACTGCTGTGCTTGTGGCGGCAAAAAACATAGAGCCGCCCCTGAGCACTGCTTTGAAGGACTAAGGAAGTGAACTCCAAAAGATATGCTGCATGTGGCTCAAATATCAAAATGTAGCTTTTGCAAATCTGCCTTAGGATGCCCATCCTCTCTCCATAATGAGGAAAGTCCACACATCCCAAAAAGATTTGGGATACAGATTGCAAAACCTTAAGTTCTGGGTATTTGGTCCTGGTCATTCGAAAGATCTAAAGTTCAGATCTGACTCCAGCTCTAGAGCTCAGCACTGGGGTTTAGGTTCAGGTCTATTGTGACACTCTGTACCTCAGGGGAACACCCTGCACCCCATGTTCACCCTTATAATATGATTGTGTGGTAGCCAATGCAAATTTTGTCATGGGTGTCTTCAGAAGGCTCATGATGCACTGAGCATTGTTGTAATGTTATAGGTTATAATTTAATGTATATAGTTAAGAGGCTGACCATGTGTCCTCATGGCTTAAAACAAGCCCAGGCAAAACTCTCCACGCGCAGAGGGGCAGTTCACACCTAATTAGGGCATGTATGGGACAAACCCAGCCCAGCCTCACAGGAACAAAGGACACTGGCCTAGGCAGCAACAAAAGATCTGTTGGACTCTTGAGTGAGTCACCCCCTTTCATTTGGTCAGTTTGGGACTACGATGAGGTAATGCTCACCTGACTCTGAAGAGGGGGGCAAAGCCAAGAGGGAATAAAGGACATGATAAAAGGGAGAGATGTTTGCCATGCTCTTCCTCTCTCTTCCACCTCCATCTACAAACACCACCACCAAGTGACTGAAGTGCTGATCAAAGGGGAGAGCCTGGCTGAAAGGCAGCCAGCCAGCCTGTGGTGAGAAGCATCTAAGTTTGTAAGGGCATTGAAAGTGTGAAGATCAGCTTAGAATGTGTTTTGCATTTATTTCATTTGACCAAATCTGACTTGTTATGCTTTGACTTATAATCGCTTAAAATCGATCTTTTGTAGTTAATAAATTTGTTTATTCTCCCTGAAGCAGTGCGTTTGATTTGAAGCATGTCAGAGACTCCCCTTGGGCTAACAAGCCTGGTACATATAAATTTTTGTTAAATTTATGAAATCATACAAGCTTGCAGTGTCCAGCGGGCATAACTGGAAACTGCTGTTCCTAGGGTTTTGTCTGGGACCGGAGATATTGGCTAGTGTCATTCAGTTGCACAATCCAAGCAGTGGCTGGCCGAAAGTGCTCACTCACGTAGCTGGGAGCAGCTTACATGCTAGAGGCTGTGTGTGAACAGCCGAGGAGTGGGGTTCTCACAGTGGGAGCCAGCCTTACCCTGGTCCAGAGTCGAGGATTGGAGTGACCTAGCAGATTACCAGTCCAGATAACACCAGGGGAACGTCACATCTATATCTAACCCAGATAGGCTTTACTGACATATATTACACACAGAGCCATAGCTGGGGAAACAAGACCACTTGCATTTGCTATGTTTATCTATAAATCTCATAAGTACTTATGGGACCTCCTATTACCATTGTGTTTGACAACATCAGTCTTTAATATAGTTATCCTCATCACACCCCTGTGAGCTAGAGATAGAGAGGTGGTGTTGTTCATGTTCTACAGATGTGAAACTGAGGACAAAGTGTCTAGGTTTCCTATGGAAGCTAAACAATTTGCCCATGGTCAAACATGAAGTCTGTGGCAGAGCAGGGAATTGAACACAGGTTTCCTAAGTCCCCAGCTAGCTGCCTTAGAACATACTATCTTAAGGAAAGCTTTTGGATGTCAGCAAAGCAACATACATGCTCTTGGGTCTGGTATCTTAACATTTATATTTACCTGGCTAATGACCCTTTGCTCCATTTCCTGTGCTGACACATTCCACTGAAGTTCCAGGTAGACCCAGCATCTCTCTGTGAGGTATTATGTCAACTGCAAGTGTTTGTTTAAACACTAAAATGAGCTGTTCAGAGTCCCTCCCCTCCAATTGCTAATTTTATTTTAGTTGTGCTTGGTATTGTTTGTTTCTTTGAGACATTTCTGCTTTTTATTTTGCTATTCCAACTGGTTCTCAGCTTTTCATTTGTTCTGGTTATCTTTAAGGGAACAGTTGCTTGTATTGGTTTCTTTTGCATTTTTGGTGTTGTAGAATCATTCTGTGTAATTGGTTCATTTACTTTTATTTTGCATCTGAATTGGTGTCACATTCAGACTTTTTCAAAACTTTTTAAAAATTATTTTGGCAGCTCTTTCATATCTTATCGCTGAGGGTCAGACTCCCTGATGCTCCAGTCAGACATCTTTCTTTCACTTCTGCATTTCTGTTGTGAGATAATAAGATCATATTGTATTATTTTGTTTTTCTTTCTTTGGTACTGTATGGCTGCCTTTTCCGCTCAATGGCTTAGAGTTTCCAATTAGTCGATTCATTTCTCCCTCTCCCCCCCCCCCCCCCCCAAAAAAAAGTTAAAACCCAACAAGTAAAAGAATGAAACATTGAGTCAAAGTAAAACAGGTAAGAGTTAAACATTCAGGGTAATAAACTTGTTAAAAGGCAGCAATTTAAATCAGAAAATTAAAGAAACTGGTAAAAAGAACTTTGTTGTCTGATTTTGGAGAAACATGTTTTAATATGCTCAAATGCCAGGCCACACATTGAGGAACAAAATATAGGTGTCGCTTATAACATGCGGGTCTGTACCCTGAAAAGCAGTGACTCTCAAAAGGACTTGGGTCCAGATCCTTATAGGTACCTATGTGCTCTGGGCCTTAGGGAACATGGTGGATAACCAATTGTACACAAGCTCCCAGTTATTGCTAAAAGGGTGAATGTGAATCTTGGCTGTATAAGCAGCAGAATATCAAGTAGGAGTAGGGAGATAGTATTGCCTCTGTATACAGCCTCAGTGAGACTATTATTGGAATACTGTACCCATATGTAAAAGTTGTGGACAAATTGGAAAGTTCAGAAAAGAGCTACAGGGATGATTTCAGTTTTTTTTGTCTGGAAAACATGAATTCTGTTTCACCAAAGATTTAGAGGTTTCAAAATTTGTTTTCAATCAGACCTTTTGAAATGTGTCACAAAAAAACATGAGAGAGAGAGAGAACACATTACCTGGGATGTGAGACCCCAGTTCACATCCCCAGTCTCTGTTCAAAACAGGGATTTGCAACTGGGTTTGCTCCATCTCAGGCAATTGCCCTAACCACCACACTACAGAGACAGCCTTTCCCTATTCAGGTCTCCTGTTGGAGAAGTTCTGCTTTGGTTAAATGATTAAATGTTCACGGTGCCAGAAAGAAAGAGAGAGTGCCTCTATAGCTTTACTTTAGCTAGAAAAACTTCATTAAAAAATGCAATCACTAGAAATAGCCCAAAATTCTTCACATGAAAATCTTTGCCATCAGAAAATCTGGTTTTGTATAAATCAATTGTTTTTGTTGAAAAACATAAATTTTGGCCAAAAAAACTGATGTTCCAACAAAGACTGAAAATGAATATCACTTCATTTTGCAATGTTAATATTAAAAATGACAAATTTAATTTCAAACTGTTGAATTGGCTAGTTTAATTTGAAAATACTGACTTTTTTTATTTTGACATTTCCAGGTTGAAACATCGCAAAATTTTTAGTTTCACAGACGTGTTTGTCATTTTGATGTCTTGCTCCACTTTGAAATGGAAAGTAAATACTGAAATGTCAAACTTTCCTGTGAAAAGAAAATTCCATATTTTCAAATTCTGCTCTATTAGTCAGCTGGGGTGGGAAAAATAAGTTTAAACAATTCATGAACTCGAAACCAGTTCTGCAAGCAGAAAGTTCATCTGTGGTGTTTCTAAAACCATGAATTCCACCAGGATTTCCAATCCCAATGGAAACATCTACTAGTGCAGATCCTATTCAGGTTAATCAATCCTAAAACTATATGCCATGTGCCTTGAAATATTTGAAATCAAAATCTTGTCACGTTTTTAACCTATTCCTTTAAATACCATCTTTATTCTCCCCTTTCAAAGGCTGGCTAGAAGCTATCATTCTAGCTGGGGAAAAAAGGTCCAATAGCTTTTCTAAGTGACACAAGACTCACTCAGGTAGCAGATCATCCACCATATGGGTGGTGGTGATGAGATGGTGCCATAGTTAAGTCCCCTCTCTCTAAGTCTGAGCAAGTCGTGTCCTTTTTTCCTTCCACTTGCAATACGGTGAGGACTCAGCCTTTACACTGGGGGATCTCTTTGCTTACTCAGCTCTAATTATGATATCTTTACTAAACAAACCATAGGTGCGAATCCTGTGCGGTGATTTCAGGCTGCTTGGCTTCCAAAAGTATGATTCAGGAAAACACAACTTCCTACATTACTAAGATATTAATAGCAATGTTAGCAATGTCTGAATGAGTTCTCCCCGGACATCTAGTGGTGAGCTGTGGAAAAAGACTTCAAGAGCTGATCTCGTTTGCATGGACACTCCCATGCTGCCTAGGTGCTCAGCATAATGGCATTGCTTGCCCAAATGATCACTTGTGGCTGGTGTTGAATCCCCCGTCTCCTTGTTATTGGGGCCGGGATAATAAAAGGTTGTGTGAACTGAGGGCAGCAGAACTATACCTGACATACCCCAATGGAGGGACTATGGGTTCCAAAGCCCAGTCACTTAAAAGAGGGAGGGGAAAGGTATTTGTACCTGGTGCTGTAGGCCCACTTTAAGGGTCCTAGACACCATTTGACCTTTCTTCTCTGCATAGTATAATAAAAGATAATTTAGACTCAGTTGAGAATCTTGCTACATGCTGCAGAGCTGAAATCACTGATACTTAGGTCTAAGTATTAGATCTGCTTTAGGAATAGTGTCTCTATTGTAAGAGACTACCCAGTGTGTACCAGCAGTAAGGCTCCCTCACTAACAGCTGAAATCACTGAGAGCTGTGTTAAGTGGGGGGCCCTGAAAACATCTTGGCGAGTGGCCAGCAGGGCGGCTCACAGCGAGGGCCAGAGCAGAGCCCTGCGGAGGTGTGGCAATCCGCCATGGGGCAACAAGCTAGTGCCCGAGCAGTGGCGCATGTAAGGTGCCTCCTTACCCCACCCCCTTCCATAGTGAGTGGAAGGTGAACTCTGCAGATGAACCTCTGAACTCTGGGGCTCCACTGGCCAATGACAGCAACTGTGAGTGGGGTGCAGAGAAGGGACAGCCACATTAAAGGGACTTTGGGGTTGCTGGACTTAACCTGAGGGGGAAAAATACACTGCCCAACTTACTTGGGGTTGGGTCTTTTGCTCATGGTTTATGTTTATGAACCCTAGTTATGGTGTTTTCCCAAATTAATGCTGAGTTACTTCCCTCCTTTTATTAAGTTTTTGCTACACTCAGACTCCATGCTGGTGAGAGGGGAAGTATTGCCTCTTAGAGGTGTCCAAGGGGTGGTGTGTAATTGCCCCAGGTCACTGGGTGAGGGCTCAAGCTGGTTGTGTGTGGTATTGTTGAAAACGAACGCCTAGATACTAAACCCTGCCCTTGTTGCTGCTGGCTTCACCTGGCAGAAGGGTTACAGTGACAATATTTAAGATGCAAACAAGAGAGTGACTTTTATTGGATTTCTGCTGAAAAAGCAAAGATGGAAAAGTCAGAGTGATTAATTACATTCTTTGCCTTTTCCCTACTCCTGTAAAAATTGGTAAGCATCAGAATTCATTCCCAGGAGCACATCTAAAAAAGACCCCAAAATGCATGAGACAGACATGCTGCCTGATTAATATTTTTGCATGTTTGTCATACCAGTTATTTTATTTTGTTAAACTGGAGTGGAGACTCACAAGAGAGATTCACTAGAGATTTGTATTCTGTCCCTAACCCTACAAGTCTATCACTGCTAGATCATCTCCACAGTTTGTCATCAGTGAAATATTTTATTATCTGCACCTCAAGCATTTTATGGGTACAAATTAAAAAGGGCCATTAGAGAAACAGATGGATTAAGGTTGGAGGAACTCATTCAATTAAAATAAGAACCAAGCTGAATTTTCACCTATCCCTGAAACCAAACCTAGATGTCTTCATGAGCTTTCTTTCCCAGCCTTCCCTGAATCCCGAACTAGACAATCATAACTGTCTCTCTGTACTCCATAAGCTCCACAGTTTTTTCTCCCCTTTGTCCTACCTTTACTGAAGTCCCTACTGAGTCTGGTCTAGGCCCATTCTGTGTCCTCATGTGTTTGTGTTTAATACACTCCAATTTCTGCCTCAGAGACATGGGAGAATTTCTGCCTCAGAGATGTAGGGTTTGAGGGCCCCTAAAGCGTGCTACTGTAGTAATCCATGAGTGGAAGGATTCTCACAACATAGCTAAGGTGACAGAGTGGGAGGCCCCCTCAAAGCTTTAGAAAACTCCACTACACAGCTAACCTGAACTCTGACAGGGTGAAACTGTTAGCCAAGTTAAATAAGACACCGTTAGGACTATTTAAACGGCAAGTATGTAATAACAGTTAACAGAAATTTTAACTGAAACAGAACACCAAGAACTTCTAGAGTTAAGTCAACTACTAGAACCATCCCACCTTCATGAACAAAGAATATTAACGTGATGTAGATACTAGAATCCCAGATGGTATCTCTCTTCACACAGTAAAAGCAACCATATGTTTCCAATCTGAATTAAAACAAAAGTAAGAAAAACAATAGGAAAATGAAACAACAAAATTAAAGGCACAAATTCTCTCTTGCACCAAGATATGCTTAGTACAGGGAGCTTTAGCTGGCTCCCTGATGGCTCCTCTCTCCACTATACTAAGCATATCTTGGTGCAACAGAGAATCTGTCCCTTTAATTTTGTTCTTTGGGCTTTCAGGGCTTGGTAAAAACAGGGCTGTATGTCTTTTATTGTAGTAAACTGGAATGAGTGTAAATTCAAGTACATCACTGATGTACTTTAAAATGTCACCAGCCTTTTAAAAAAAGATGACAGGAAAATTCTACTTCACCTCCCCTAGCTTTGGTTTCCATTTTGCCTTTGGCAGTGTCTTCTACAGAAGATAATTAGGGCCATGTGTGAGCCATCTACATCACTCATGTTGACTCTCTTCCTTCTCAGAGATGTACCCTTACCCTTTGGCTTAGCCATTTGGTGCCTGTGAGACTAGCACTCTGTCACAATCATTGACACAAATAAATAATGATGAAGCCTTGAAGTAAGCAGAAGCTATTAATAAAAATGATCTTAAGTGGTCTGATCTGGATGCGTCTCACACCAGTCTGCCTCAAACACAAAACCTAGCAATTGTATTAACATTTTTTTTTCCTTTTACAGCACCATTTATCTAAGGATCTCAAAGGACTTAACAGACATGAACTAAAGTCTCATAAAATCCTACCTGCTACCCTTTTGAGGGGGGGTAATTATTACAATCATTTCAAAGATAAGTAAATTGAGACAGAGACAGCATATGGACATTTTAAAACATGTCTGCCCAAATCAGTATTTAGGCATGTAAATAAATGGATAGCTTTGCAGAGGTGCTGGGCACTTGAAGCTCCAATTGACTTCAGATGCACATATACCTCCTGAAGACACTAGCTGGGATTGGGATCTCCAGTGTAGTGCAGAGAGCCCACACCCTGGAGGAAGTCAGGCAGAGGAGCTCTCTGCAAATCCTGGTGCCAAGGAGACATTAATCATCTCTTCCACACACAGGAGGGATATCCATCATCTGCTTCATGCTACCTCTTCTTGTCATCTGTCATGCTGAATAGTTGGGAGAACAATTAGTACCTTGGAACAAGAGCTGGGTGGGTTTTTTTTTTTTTTTTCAACTAAAATTTTTTTGAGCTAAATCAGTGCCGATTCAGGCCAACCAAAAAATTTTGTGAATGTGTCAATTTGCCAAATTGTGTCAGTCTGAAGAAGAAGAAAAAAAAATACACCTTAAAAAAACTAAATAAATCCAATAACTCAATGTTTTGTTCAAACTGAAACCCAGAAGCAGTTGTTTGTTTCTTTGATTTGCCAAATTTCATTTTCAGGTTGGCCCAAAACTATTTTTCTCAGTTTTTCAGACTTTCCCCAGTTCTCTTAACTTTAAGCAGGATGGACTAGATCCCGTCTGCCACAGCCTATTACAGGCAAACTCTGGTCAGCACAGCAGTTAAGGTGGGCATAAAGGCAGATTTACGCCCACCTGGCTACTCCCAGTATTCTAGGCTAGCCTGGCCCCCTGGGGTGAATGTGGAGGGTTGCTGGGAGGTGACAGTTGCAAACTCAGGATTGCACTGACTTATATTTGGCTGCCAACAGCTCAGCTGTTCTGGCAGTTGAGAATAGTACAGTGAACAAACTCCTTTCACTTAGTCACGCCCCTTTTTTGCTCTATGCTAGGGATGCTGATGGGGGTGGCAGAGAGCCATCATCCCAGGCATTTTCCATAAGCCAGGATGTTCCCTGGGAACAAGATGCACTGACTTTAAGGCCCATGGGAAAGCATAAAGATGCTGTAGGGAAAGGCAGAATGGGGCCAAGAGTCTTCTGGGGGGATTCCCAGAATATGGTCACCAGACTGAGTTGTTAATCTCAGATATCTCTTCCAAGGTACCAAGGACAAAGGTATACACCATCAAAAGGCTAGTCAGATATGAATAAGAGGAACATAGAAAGAGCATACTGGGGGAGGGAGGGAATAAAGGCTCCTGCTATGGTTAGTACTCCCTCCCCACCTTCCATTCAGCAGCACATGGAGACCTAAATTTGAAAATATCAAGAATGAAAAAATGCCAATGGTATCAGCAGTCAGCTAGGTAGGACTGTCTCAGGGTAGTCCTCATAATAAATTAATGGAAGGGAAGGAGAGCAAAAGCATGTTACTATTAAAACTACCCCTTATAATATTTTGCAGATCATCTAAGATCATGTCTCTCAAAAGCCAGCTATAAGAATCATTCTCTTCTCTGGCTGAGATGAGGGACTTGTTTTTTGTGGAATTGCCAGTAATGGCAAAAGGAAAAGGAATCTAACTATACCGATACCTCGATATAACGTGACCCGATATAATACGAATTTGGATATAACATGCTAAAGCAGCATTCTGGGGGGCGGGGCTGTGCACTCCGGTGGATCAAAGCAAGTTCAATATAACGTGGTTTCACCTATAACACTTTAAGATTTTTTTGGCTCCCAAGGACAGCATTATATTGAGGTAGAGGTGTATCAGCTTCCTTTCATGTAAACCACGATCCACTAAAATAAGGGGTGATCAGTTGTTGATGCACCTTTGCGAATTTGCTGGAAGAAAAAAAGACGTTTGTCTTTCTACTGCTTTTGGTTCTTGATCGGTGATTCACTATTTCAAAGTCCTGGTAGGAAGATAGGTGGTGTGGCATTCTTTGTAGGGTTCTGAAGTAAAAGGACTTCTGGTTGGAGGCTGCAGTTTTGCTTTGCACTTTAAGATGGATGCTTGATAGCAACTCTGGTGGAAAGGATGGCTTGGATTATAAGGGAACTGAAGTTAGAATAGTAGGGTTGGAAGGGCCCTCAGGAGGTCATCTAGTGCAAAGTTATTGTCTGACTGTTCAGCATTGTACATCTTATAAACATAAGTTGTATGAATTTCAGTCTGGTTATCAGAAGACAACTATCCACATCACAAAACCACTCTCACCACCAGCACTGATTGGTACCTTTTGCATCAGTCTGAATTAGAACAATCTAAGGCAAGGACTGTCCTTTATTAGATGTTTGTACAGTGTCTAGAACAGTGAGACCCTGATCTGGTTGTGGGTTCTACCACAATATAACAGAACAACACAATTTGACAAAAGGAAAATTTGAAGAAAAACAAAATTCATGATCTTCCCCACCCTACATACTTTTTCCTCAAAGGGCTCTTGTCTATCTATAGGACCTGAAGGAGTGAATGAACATGGAGACTGAATTGCCAGCTCACCCCTAGAAGCTGTCCCTCCAGATCAGTTAAGACACATCCAAAGGCTGCTGTGGAGAGGCCTGCATTACTACTAATCTAGCTGTATAGCACATGTTCTAGGGAGAAGTTTAGGACTTCACTGTCCATGGACGTCAGTCTAATGCTTTTCACAATTATTAAGACAAAACTTTTCAAACTTGAGTTTAAAGTTAGGTACCTACATGCTTAAATATGTAGTTTTAGGTGCTCAGGTTTGAAAGTTTTAAGTTGAAGCATCTTTCCCCAGTCACATACAAGCAAATCAGATGGATAGGAAGAGAAAGTGAGAGTTCTTCCATGAAGTCCTCTGCTGTAATCTTATTCCAGCTGAGAATAATTAGGGCGATGGTTGAAATTTCCCAGATTTTAAATTTTCAAAGATTTTTGTTCAAAATTCCATTTGATGAAAAATAACCAAAAAAATTTATGAAAAACCTCATTTGAAAAGTTGATTTTTTTTTAAAATTGGAATATTTGTGAAATTAAACAAAACCAATCATTAAAAATTTCCTGTGATTTTTTTTTTTTTTTTTTTTGAGCAGTTGTAGAGTTCTGAGCTCTGGCCTATCTCAGAGGAATTAGTTTGGCTTCATATAACAGTTGTGGCCTGGTGGAAGGAACTAGGGCATGAAGTTATGTTTTGCCTGAATGAAATATGGCAATCTTCAAAAGAAAGCCACCCAAATATATTTGCTCATAGACTCACTGATATTAAAGCAAGGAGGGGTCATAATGCTTATCTAATATAATCTCTACCATAACACAAGGCAAAGAATTTCACCTAGTGATGTCTGCATCTGCCCATAATTTCTGTTTGACCTAGTATACTACTTTTAGAAAAATATTCAGTCTTGACTTAAAAATTTCAAGTTATGGAGAATTCACCACATCACTAGGTAAGCTGTTCCAGTGGTTATGATGTGACACTTCCAGCCTACATTTCCATACTAAAGAAGTTCAGAAGATCTTAGTTTAAGCATTCAAACCTTTTGAGGTTTGCCCCATGTCAAAAAAGTCAGTTTGCTTTTCCATTCCCTTTTTTTGTTTGTAGCATGTGGTTGCTGAATATTGCTATCAAGATACACATCCTAATAGATTGTTTTTAAACAAATCTCAGTTCTGTAAAATTGAGCCCTTGTATACAAAGTGCAGTTTCAGGAGATCTAAGACAGACATGGTGAAACTGGAGCCTGCAACACTTTAATAAACAAAGCATCAGAGTGTCTGATTTGGTATATAAGTTAATAAGATCACAAGGAAAAGAGTGCCATGAATGCTGACAGTTCCACCCACATGATCCTCATTAACAGAGCAGAGGCTGACATGTGCAAACCCATTCATAATCATCACCACACTCTACAAGACTGGAATAATCTTTGGTGCCTCAAAAGCTGACGTTAATCTTCCTGGATGTTTTTGATACCACACACTAGAGACTTTGAGCTGCTAAATCATGTTGCGTTTAAGTTTTACGTTTTTGTGAAGGGCACATCAAAATATATTAAAGGAAAATAAGTGTCAGAACATCATAAAGACATTACTAGATACTTTAATTAATGTAAAAATGTATATGGGGAAAGCATAGATCTTTTATTCATGCGGAAAGCTAATTTTGCTCAGATTTATTTATTTAATTTTGGCTTCCATGGAAAACAAATCTTATGCAAAATACATAAACTACTGGGGAAACTGCTCAGTTCACACTAAGTTAAGTTCATTTCATTTTTCTGGATACACAAAAAAACCAAGCCTTTCTTGAATGGTTAATGGGAATCACAATCAGAGGTTACTTAACAAGGCTTACAAAATTAGCATGCTGTGCTTAGATCTACAAGAATGCCATGCCTAAAGGAAAGAGATAGCAATATTTTAATTAAAATAGGAAATATCTACAAATTTTTCATATGTAGACTAGGATAGATTATTAAAAGATGAATCAAGGAGTGCATTCTAGTAAAGGTATATGACAAATCTTGTTTTTAGTTCAAAACCCTCCAGGAGGTGCTGTAATTTTCCCTTATCCATCAGGGAATTATAGTAAATAGAGATAAATAAGACCTACTTGGTTATCTAAATCATCTTCCTGCCAATGCAAAATTGTTCTCTACAATGCTTTGTCTAGTCTGCTTTTCAGTGACTCGAATTATGTGCTTTCCACAAACACCAGAGAGACTATTTCATAGGTTAATAAATCATATGCAGCCTCATTTAGATCAATTCAGTTACAGTGTTTTGTGTAAATTAGGACAAAATGTGACCAACTGTTAGGAATTCTCTCCAATTTTTTTCTCCTTTGCTTAATTTAATTTCATTACTCCTAGTTATACCTTCTTGAATCAGCCCGAAACAATTCCTCTCCTGGCACTTGCAGGTTGTTATAGTCTGTTAATCATAGCTTAGCGAAGCTGTATGTATTCTGTCACTTCATACTTTCCTTCAAAGTCAGTCCTTCTAGTCCTTTAATCATTTGTTTTTGTCAAATTCCACTGTGAAATATAACCAAGGGAGGAAATTTCCTTTGTGTAGCGCTTCAGCTCATTTAGCGCTTATGTTTTGACTTCGCTGGTTGCAGGCTGGGGTAGTATGTTGTATGGAAAGAAAGCTCAGAAAAGGCCTAACCAAGTGAGCAAATTGTTCTCCACAAGTTCTTTGAGCTTTCCAAACCAAACCTACAAAATTCCCCTGCTCATCGTTTTATTAATTCTGTGTGGAAAAGCTCCTCATTCACCTTCCTGTAGACTTGACTAGATCCCCCTTTCTGAACTAACACTCCTTATCAGCCGATGTAAATTGACAATGTCACTGCAGTCATTGGAGCTATGCTGATTTACACAAGGTGAGAATCTGACCCTCAAGCTCTCTCCTTTTCTAGTATGACCCTATGCTCAAATATCTTCAGTTTAACTGATGACATCCCTGTTTCATTGATTCGCTAAACCTACCGTTAAGGGGTACAGCTAGTCCAATTATTCATCGCTAATGAACATACCCAACAAATTTAACCCTTTTTCCTCCTAATGGATTATCTGCAAACAGTTCATCTTTTTTACGTATTTGATCCTTAGTGATTAGTTTGTATGCACAAATTTTAGCTTATTGATGTTTTAGCCGAGGAAGAATCACTTTTTCAAGATCATGAAGTCGCTCATTTTTTGCAATTGTTTGGTGAGAGTTTTATGCAAATAAAAATAGCTTTGATGTTTGTTTACTGAGAACTGGCTTTCAAATAAAAGCTCAACTAAATGATCCTGGGTTTGAGTGTATCACTCAAGTGAATCAGTGGATTTTTCCTCTCAAGAATTTTTTTAACTACGCTTTTACTCTATTCACATTCTAGGCACTGTCTTGGAAACCATTTTGTTCTCTCATTTTAGGGCTTTATAAATCCAACATGAGTCTAACCACTGAGCAGAGGGTCTGGGCCAAGATTCAGTGACAGATGTTCCACTTCAGTGTGTAAATATTAGGAAAAATGCCTCCGTGTTTCTCAGTGGAGAGCAGTAGGAGATTTCAGGTTGTTAAACTTTTAGCTCATGCAGAAGCAGTAACAGTTATGCTGCTGGTGTGCAGAAGTGGGATTTCCGGATATAGCATTATACAAAATGTATTAGCTCTTAGCAACAGGCATTCCAGACAGGCAAGCGCCAGGGAGTTAATGCATGTGAGAGACTAAATAAGGCACTTCAGCTATAAGTTGTTAATTATCATCTAACTTTTTTTTTTATAATTATAAAAGCTTTTAAAACATGGTGCCTCTGAGCCTCCTTGAGTCTTAGTACTTGTTTCTATATATGCCTTAAATCTTCCTCCTTTCTCCAGAATGGCATATTATGCCTCTATTGCTGACCTACTGTGGTGAAATTATTATAATAATAAGATAGTTTCTTGCATGGAATGCCTCTCCTACATGCAAATGAAAGGAGAGCTGCTCTTAAGGCCATGATACCTTCTCCTCACGTTGGAGGTGGGGGCAGGGTGTCATGATAGATAATCAGCTGAATATGATTTCTTAGTGTGATGCTGTGGCCAAAAGTTCTAGGTCTGCTGTCCACAATTCATGAGGGATGTTGGTAAATTGATATGGCCTGTGGTATACAAGAGGTCAAACTCAATCACAATGAATACTTCTGGCCTTATAAATGATAAATAATCATCATAGAAGCTGTGTTTTTCAAAGCTTATGTGAAGGGATACACCTGCCTTAAAACAGGCTAAGATTATATTCATTTTAGAAGAGTGTGTGTGTGTGTGTGTGTAAGTAACCTACTCAACTTTGATTACACAGGTAACCAATATAATTCCATTTAACTGCAGGAATAGTGAGTGGGGTCAGTCTCTTGCCAGTGGAGCTTCCACCTGTGGATAATAACAAATAAGATAAATATGCAGATGTGGACAGTCATGGATGCCCGTACTCTGGGGTGTCTTTATTCCGAGCTGGAACAATTCAATGTGGTAAAGCTGCTCAGACTAAAAAAATTAAAAATATCTTTAAGTTTATAAGAACAATTTTAGGGTTAAATAAGACTCCTCATAAATCTGTATGCAGTCTTATTACAGCAAATACTATGCAAACAAAAGAGCTGGTGGATCCTAGAAAAAAAGCTCTAGGATCATAGAATATCAGGGTTGGAAGGGACCTCAGGAAGTCATTTAGTCCAAGCCCCTGCTCAAAGCAGGACCAATCCCCAACTAAATCATCCTAGCCAGGGCTTTGTCAAGCCTGACCTTAAAAACCTCTATGTAAGGAGATTCCACCACCTCCCTAGGTAACCCATTCCAGTGCTTCACCACCCTCCTAGTGAAAATGTTTTCCCCAATATCCAACCTAAACCTCCCCCCCCTGCAACTTGAGACTATTATTCCTTGTTCTGTCATCTGATACTGAGAACAGTCTAGATCCATCCTCTTTAGAACCCCCTTTCAGGTAGTTGAAAGCAGCTATCAAATCCCCCCTCATTCTTCTCTTCTGAAGACTAAACAATCCCAGTTCCCTCAGCCTCTCCTCATAAGTCATGTGCTCCTGCCCCCTAATCATTTTTGTTGCCCTCCGCTGGACTCTTTCCAATTTTTCCACATCCAGGCATATCAGAGCATAACAATGCAAAGATCATATTTTTTTCTTGTCCATTCCAAAACTTTCTTTGGGTGAATTGAACAGAGGCAATGACATATCCCAAATAAGGAACTCCTTGATCTCCAGTTCCTATTACGTGAAGTACTTCTTCCACTGGATGCAATTCTATGTGCCAAATGTTCTTAGTAATTATGCAGGTTACCTGGGAACCTGTATTTAATTAAACATTTGCATGCCACTTCCTCAGTGAACATCAGAGTGTGACATGGTTCTTCCACCAGTTCACTTAGCCCCTCCTTCCATTTGGAAGTCTTGGTGGTCACCCCTTCAAGCTTAGCTCCAACGTTACAATTTCTAACTGGCTTCTAAGACTTTGGAGCTTTGTGCAGTGGGAGTGGCCTCCTTCTAGAAACTAACTTCTTTTGTACTAATTCAGTGTTGCACAAAGTCCTGGAAGGATCCTCCTTACCACAGTTTTAACAGAAGAACCATGAATTGTTTGCAATGGATTCCTCAGCAACTGGGGTGTCTTCTGAAATTTCAGAGAACTAGCTGTGTTTGGTGGGTGCTGCTTCAGAGTGGCAGGTCCTTCTATTAACTTAGCTATGTCTCCTTAAGTTGAACAATATGGTTTTCCATCTTTCTTGGCTCTCTTGCAGCAGAATGTGAGCTACACTCAGCTTTTGTGGTATGACATGAGCTGCTAATGTTAGACTGTGGTTTTCCTAGCTGCTTAAGCCTTCTTTGCTCTTTCGCTTTTGTCTTCTTCAGATTGGTGGATTTTGTACAGCAGTTGTGAGTATGATATTTTGGAAATAACAGTAATATCCAAATGGCCTCTCAGATGGAGTTGCGTATAATCAAAGACTCATCCCAATATCCATGAATGAATTATTGTATTGGATGTACATCAAGGTTTTCTGGTATCTGTCTTCTACTCCATTACCTTTCTCCAACAGATGTTTAATCTTTCTAAATACTTAGAGGATTTTTCCATGGACTTCTAAAAGGTTGCTAGAATCTGTGCATACAATTAATCACTGCTGTTAATAGGGCCATACTTCTTTTCCAGCTCTGTCAAACACTCTTCTGCAGCAGCAGATTTCCAAGCATTTAAAGTTTCATTCAAGGCTGGAGGTAACAAGCTTTCTATTCAGTTTTTTTCTTCCCTTGGAAAACAATTCATGATCTAGTAGCTGTTGTACTAACAGTTTCCAGGTATTAAAATCTACTTCCTCGCTGGGTTGTGGTGAACACCTGATAAATACTTCAATATGTAGGATATAGGATGGTAGGAGGCAACATTCTCCATAGATTTTACTACATATTCTACTATCAATTTATGTACCCACTCTGGAATAGTGAATGTGAGAGTAGAATGTATTTGAATATCAGTGGAGGACAATGCATACTTCTTTCTAAAACAATATTGGTCTGAAGAATATGGAAGTGAAGCATTACCTGTCTGGTTTCAGAGTGGTATCCATGTTAGTCTGTATCAAAAAAAAAAAAAAAAAAAATTCTTATTGTGAGAAGGGAGGAAAAAAAATCACTTTTGTAGTACTAAGGAGTTCAATGTAATCAAGGTGGCCTATTTCAAACAGTTGACAAGAAGGTGCGAGTATCAGCAGGGGGAAATTAGTTTTTGTAGTGACCCATCAACTCCCAGCATTTATTCAGGCCTAATTACATAAATTCCTACATGTCACAAGGGGCCACAACAGTGGTCCCCTTAACTCACCCAACAATATTGTTAATCTATCCAGCTATACTCTTAGTCCGGCAGAAGAGTCTGTCCTATCTTGGGGCCTCTTCTCCCCACCACCACTACAAACATGATACAGTTCTGCAGTGATCTAGAATCCTACTTTTGACCTCTCCACCTCAAGGAATATTTCCAACACACCCCTGAACAGCACACTAACCCACAGAAGCCTTCTTACCAACACTACAAAAAGAAGGATTCTGTGTGGACTCCTCCTGAAGGTTGAAACAGACTGGACTTCTAAATAGAGTGCTTCTGCCGATATGCACGGGCTGAAATTGTGAAAAAGCAGCATCACTTACCCCATAACCTCAGCCATGCAGAACACAATGCCATCCACAGCCTCAAACAATTCTGACATCATAATAAAAAAGGCTGACAAAAAGAGGTGCTGTAGTCATCATGAATCAGTCGGAATATGAAAGAGAGGCTGCTAGGCAACTCTCTGACACCACATTCTACAGGCCATTACCCTCTGATCCCACTGAGGGTTACCAAAAGAAACTACACCATCTGCTCAAGAATGCAGCACAGGAACAAATCTACACAGACATAGAATACTCCTAATCAGGGTTCTAGGGGTATTCTATCTGCTACCCAAGATCCATACACCTGGGAATCATGGACACCCCATCATCTCAGGCATTGGCACCCTGACAGCAGGATTGTGTGGCTACGTAGAATCTCTCCTCAGGCCCTATGCTAAAAGCACTCCCACCTATCTTCGAGACACCACTGACTTCCTGAGGAAACTACAAATCCATTGGTTATCTTCCAGAAAACACCATCCTAGCCTCTATGAATGCAGAAGCTCTCTACACCAACATTCCACACAAAGATGGATTACAAGCCATCAGGAACAGTATCCCCAATAATGTGACTGCAAACCTGGTGGCTGAACATAGTGACTTTGTCCTCACCCACAACTGTTTCAGATTCGGGGAAAATTTATACCTTCAAGTCAGCGGCACTGCTATGGGTACCTGCATGGCCCCACAGTATGCCAACATTTTTTATAGCTGACTTAGAACAATGCTTCCTCAGCTCTTGTCCCCTAACACCCCTACTCTACTTGTGCTACATTGATATCATTTGGACCCATGGGAAGGAGGCCTTTGAGGAATTCCACCAGTATTTCAACAATTTCCACCCCACCATCAACCTCAGCCTGGACCAGTCCACACAAGAGGTCCACTTCTTAGACACTACGGTGCTAATAAGCAATGGTCTCAAATACCACCCTACACCGGAAACTTGCTGACCGCTATACTTACCTACTTGCCTCCAGCTTTCATCCAGACCACATCACATGATCCATTGTCTACATCCAAGCTCTAAGATACAACCGCATTTGCTCCAATCCCTCAGACAGAGGCAAACACCTACAGGATCTCTATCAAGTGTTCTTAAAACTACAATAGCCACCTGGTGAAGTGAGGAAACAGATTGACAGAGCCAGAAGGGTACTCAGAAGTCACCTACTAGAGGACAGGCCAACAAAGAAAGTAACAGAACATCACTAGCTGTCACTTACGACCCCCAATTAAAACCTCTCCAGCGCAACATCAAGATCTACAACCTATCCTGAAGGATGATCCCTCGCTCTCACATACCTTGGGAGACATGCCCATCCTTGCTTAAAGACAGTCCCCCTACCTGAAGCAAATACTTACCAGCAACTACACACCACACAACAAAAAACACTAATCCAGGAACCAAACTCTGCAACAAACCCCGTTGCCAACTCTGTCCACATATCTATTCAAGGGACATCATCATAGGACCGAACCACATCAGCCACACCATCAGGGGCTTGTTCACATGCATATCTACCAATGTAATATGTGCCAGCAATGCCCCTCTGCCATGTACATTTGCCAAACTGGACAGTCTCTACACAAAAGAATAAATGGACACAAATCTGACATCAAGAATTATAACATTCAAAAACCAGTAGAACACTTCAATCTCTCTGGACACTCAATAACAGACTTAAAATGTCAGTTCAACAAAAAAAACTTCAAAGACAGACTTCAACGAGAAACTTCAGAACTGGAATTAATTTGGAAACTGGACACCATCAAATTAGGCCTGAATAAAGACTGAAAATGGATGGGTCACTACAAAACACTAATTCCCCCCCTGCTGATACTCACACTTTCTTGTCAACTGATTGAAATGGGCCTCCCTTCTTGTCAGCTGTTGAAAATAGCCCACTTCCACCTTAATTGAATTGGCTCGTTAGCACTGACCTTCCCCCCCACTTGGTAAGGCAATTCCCATCTTTTCACGTGCTGTGTAGTTATATCTGCCTCTGTATTTTCCACTCCATGCATCTGATGAAGTGGGATTTAGCGCACAAAAGCTTATGCCCAAATAAATTTGTTAATCTTTAAGGTGCCACAGGACTCTAATACCTTTCATGATACTTTTTATTCTTTTAAGTCTGGCTATTGCTCTCTATTTGCTCACAGCATGGATCAATTCCACATCTGCAATAGTAGGGTGAATTCCCTCAATCCAACTGAGTCATCGGGATCAAGCTGATAAAGCTTTCAAAGTTCCATGGTCACAATACATACAGTCTAAATTCCTTCTGGGCAACCCCAGGACATTCAATTAACAATTACAGTCTTCAGTCACAGGATATCGCGGTCCCTGTTTGGGCACCAAACTTTTAAAACGTTATGTAACCCACTAAACGTTACACACTATGATTCCATTTTACTGCAGGAATAGTAGCGGGTTCAGTCATTTTGACAATGAAATTCCCACTTGTGGATAATAACACAAGATAAATATACAAATGTGGAGAGTCATGGATGCCTGTACCCTGAGTTGCTCCAGTTTGAAATGTTGTAAACGGGCTCAGACTTTAAAAAAAACCAAAACAACTTTAAATTTACAAGAGGACAATTTGAGAGTTAACTAAGACTCCTCATAAATCTATATGCAGTCTTATCATTACATCAAATATTATGCAAACAAAAAAATAATATCAAACATATGGATTTATTCAGTATCAAAAGGTACACAGCCCACAAATCCTATGCATTTAAAGTATATGCCACTGATTAGGCCCCACGCTGCCTGAGCTGAAAAAGCAGTAAGCACCTAGTTCTCTGAATAGGCTGGTATGCTCCTCATTGGGGTTATCATCTTGCTACAGTTGTTAAAAGCAGGCCTGTGAGCATCAGTCCACATGGCAGAGATCTTCACCCTCCCTCTGGCATGGCTGTGTCTCTCTGGGTCTGGCTGAACTGACTGAAGAGTTTGGCGCCTTTTTTCTTTATACTTGGGAATGGAATTGGTTCCCACCCTTGGCGATACCCTGCTGAGCATGCGCCAAGTGTTGGTGAACTTTTCTTTCATTTACTTGCTGGTCCCAGACTAGCTGGAGTCAGTGGACAGCTACTCGAATGTCTGACTACTACAGTTTAAAGGAACAGCAACAGACTCATGGGTTACATTAACACAAAAGTGACACTGGATTTTTGAATACTTATAATTCATTGATAAGTCAATAGATCATATGAATAAACTAGATACAAGTATATAAGCATGTTGGCAATGGCACATTTAATAGGTGTGCCTGTAGGGGGGAGTAACCCTGCTCCTGCCCTGAAGGGCTTAAAAACAGCCCTGTGAGAGGGCTGTGGTGGGGAATCAGTAAGCCTGGGCTGATTGGGGAAACAGCTGCAGCTGGGCCACGCCCCAATTAGGCCACAACTGGCCCTATAAAGGGGCTGCTAGGTTGGAGGTCAGAGAGAGAGAGAGAGAGAGTGTGTGTGTGTGTGTGTGTTTCCCTCTAGCTGTTGAGGGAGACAGGCCTGGCTGCTGGGAGCTGAGCAGGGTATCTAAAGTGGAGCAGGGCTGGGGAAAGGCCAGAGGAGCTCTGGCCTGGAAACCCCCCAGGCTGCAGGCCTTGTTAAAGATCAAGAAGGTACTGTGGTTGCAGAGGAGCAGCCCAAGGATAGGCAGAGGCAGCAGAGCCAAACCCTCCTTGCCAATGATGAGTGGCAATTATACTGCAGTCCGCCCCCGTGAGCGGGGGCTACGTGGTGACTGGCAGTAGCCAAAGACTGAGGTGAGGTGGGGATAGGGGGTTCCCTGGGGAGGGGAGACCTAGCGAGACTGGGGTACTGCAGGGGGCAGAACCCCGAGAGAAAGGGCACCGGGAGGGACACTGGGGCCAGCAGCAAGGCGAGACACCGGCCTGCAGAGGGTGCTTCGGAGGCTGGTGAGCTAATTCCCTGGACGACCAGCAGGAGGCACCGTGGTGGTGAGTCACACCCCATCACAGTGCTGGTTGGAGTGCCTAACATGGGAATGGAGAGATTCATGGGATGAGAAACTGGTGTCAGCCAAAAAAGTGGCACCTCTTGAAAACTCCCCAGAAATATGTAAGACCACCCCGGAAAACACATGGCAAGAATGCTTTGAGGGACAACCCCAAGGCTACTGAAGAGAGAGAAAAGTATTAATGCCATTGTACAAGGCACAGGTAAGGCGTCATCTGGAATACCGCATACAATTCTGGTCACCCATGTTCAAGTAACATGAATTCACATTGGAACAGGTGCAGAGAAGAGCTATTAGTACAATCAGGGGAATGGAGGGCCTATCTTAGAGGAGACTAAAAGAGCTTGGCTTGTTTAGCCTAGCAAAATGAAGACTGAAAGGAGATATGATTGCTCTCTATAAATACATCGGGGTAGACACAAGGGAGGCAGAAGAGGTATTTAAAGTAAAGGACAATGTTGGTACAAGAACAAATGGACATAATCTAGCCATGCATAAATTGAGACTGGAAAATACAAGGTTACTGTCAGAGGAGTGAAGCTCTGAAACAGTCTTCCAATTGAGTAGTACAAGCAAACAACCTACTTTTAAGATGGAAGATGATAAATTGATGAACAGAGACTTACATGACGGGGTTGCCAGCAATAGAAGGTGTTGTGTCCTAACTGATTAGGAGCTTCTGGAATGAATCGGAAAGAAGCTGTATATAGTTTTAAAGTAAGGTTCCATAGCCCATTGGTTTAAATCCTGTAGTTCACAGAACACAGCATGAAGCTTTGCTGTTTCTAGCTAACTGCACTCTCCAGTCAAAACATGGAATGGATTACAGTGACCTGCCTGCTATAAAAACATTTAATTTGACCCAAAATATAATTTTTTTACTTTGATTCACTAACCCCCCCCCAAAACAAACAAACAAACAAACAAACAAAAAAAACCCCAAAAAAACCAATGTTCATGTTGTTCTCAATTTGCTGTATTGAATGAGCTAGATCCACAGAATTGGCAGTTTGGCACCCAGTGCTATTCAGGGGAGGAGTGTGCAAAATGGCTGTGCACACACTTTGGTGGCTTTCTGATCCGAAGGCTGCTGTGTGTTTTGCAGACTGATAAAAAGTGGAAACTAGGTCAATTTACAAAGGATGAATATAAAAAAATAAACACAAGTATGTAGGGACAAAATAAGAAAGGTCATGGCACAAAACGAGATTAAACTAGCTAGAGACATAAAGGGCAACAAGAAAACATTCTACAAATACATTAGAAGCAGGGGAGGAAGACCAAGAACAGGAGAGGCAGGTTACGCAATAGGAGGGGGGAGAAGCAATAACAAAAAATGTGGAAATGGCAGAAGTGCTAAATTACATTTTTGTTTTGGTTTTCACCAAAAAGGTGAGTAGCGATTGGACGTCTAGCATAGTGAATGCCAGTGACAATGTGGTAGTATCAGAGGCTAAAATAGGGAAAGAACAAGTTAAAAATTACTTAGACAAGTTAAATGCCTTTAAGTCACCGGGGCCTGATGAAATACATTCTAGAATACCCAAGGAGCTGACTGACGAGATATCTGAGCCATGCAATAATTAAGGTAGGGGTTAGGGCCCTCTGTGTGAGGGGAGTGTCCCACTAGCCAGTTTTGCATAATTGCATTGTTTACTGTTCCCTCAAAATGTAAATAGTCAATGGTTGATTTTCCTTTCAGTTAGTAGAAGAGTGTCCCAACAGAATGATTTCATTGCTTTTAACACTAATATTTCTGGAGTCTACCCATCTGGCATGGGCTGTTCCTAAGTTATTAGGCTGCATGCTCTGTTGAAAGTATTTTGAATTCCCTCTATGACCAGAATCACAGGGCTATAAACACCTAAAAACAGGTTTATGATGAAAACCCTGACAAAGCCTTCACTATTAATGACACCCTAACAAACAGGGTCTTGTCTGAGATTCCAAATCAACCCAATTGCATGGGAAATAGCACCTTTAAACTGGATATGTAATCATGCAAAACAGTTCAGAAAATTGTAAAGAACACTTGAACACCAAATGTTGGTGAAATACCAAAATAACAGAGAGAAGATTGCTGATTGTGTGTTAACCTATTCATAAGGTAAGTTCTTGAAATATAGATCATGTTTAATTTGACTTGCTGCTTATTAAGAGTGCTGGTGTTTGTGATTTGCAAAAGAGGAAAGGGTCACTAAAAGCCACAGGAGAAGAGCATTAATTTTATAACCAGCAATTAAAGGGGTCTAGAGGAAGAGTGAATAGTGTGAGGTCAAGGAGGCATCACCTGCCACACTCACATTCAAGTATTTCCCATTTTCTGATTGACCTTTTCCTGAGAGACTCAAATATATTACATCTGCTCTCAAGCCTCAAATCAGGATAGCATCTCTATTCAGGGAAAGCACTTAAATATGTGCTGGAAATTAAGAAAATGTTTATTTAAGCACATGCTGAAGTGATATCCTGAAGAGGGGCCTCAATTACCCCACCCTCAAGGCAGTGACTCCACTGAAGCCAGAAGAGTTACTCCAGATCAACACTAATATAACTCAGAGCAAAATCTAAGAGGGAGACATCAGGGCATGGGGTTTATGTAGTGCTCCCATGGTGATCATTTGCCAAGGCAAAGAACAGCAGAAGGCTCATGGGCTGCTGTACAAAGAACCTTTGTAAACTTAGCTTAGCAGCAAAATAAATAACCAGGGATCCTACATGATCACTATACTATCCTTGTTACTGCACTTTGCTTGATTCAATTTTTGTCTTCAGAAATCTATTACGTGTATGTGTCCCCTGCCTAACAGCTGTCTTTGAAACCAAATTCAATCATTTGATTCCTGTTTCATATACTGTGAGGAATAAATGAGATCATTGCTAGGAAACAGTACAAGTAAGGCACGGGGGGCTCAAGCCAATACTCACTTAAGCCAATGGAAATATTCCTATTCATGTCTGTGGGCATTAGGTCATGCTTTCAGTTTGTGAATATGAAGATTTTCCCATTTTTACTGCAGCAGGTCCAGAGTGGTATAATTCTGTGTTACAGCAGACTCCATCAGAATTCTCTCAATATAAACTAGACATTTATTCTCACAATGTGTGTTACAAACCTTTTTGGTGGCTGAATTATTGCTGCTCTGACCTTTCCTGTCCTAAAAATAAAGCAGCAATGCAATGGCTTAAACCTTTTATTTTTTTCCTTGGGAAAACTGGCAGACACCTTACTAGGAAATGATCATGGAATTGAAAATCAGGATAGCCAGGACTGTATGAATTATGGCTTTTGGAAGAAATTCTAGATGACGACATGCTAGGTTATTTGGAAGGGACAGACCTGATTCTCCACTGCCTTGCACTTTGTGTAATCGTGTCCACTCAAACAAAGTAAGTGCAAATTGATTTGGTAGCATTTTGCATCATCCTTGTATAGGTACAAATGACAACATGAAGGTGAAAAGCAGAAGAGAATCATATTCAAAATGACTAGTTTTGGTTTTTAAACCCACTTTCATTTTAGTAGGTCTTGATTTTTCTTTTCTAAACCCACAGATGTGTTCAAATAGAAGAGAGAAGACCAACTCCACAACAATTTCTATGAAACAAGCATTATGAACACAGAGAATGCCTTAATGGAACTAACAATGGTCAATCCTATCAGCTTTTCTCTTTCCAACTTTGAGTAAAATTAGATGGCCTCAGAGGAGAAAGTTAACTTTACTACCACGTTTCTAATTGAGTAATACTATTAAACGAAGGGAAATTTCATTCTGACCTCAGCTGATGACCGCCTTTTACTCTAAACCATGTTGATTGATAGATCTTTTAATTTTATTCCGACCAGTGTAACAGCGGAGGTAGCTGTAATCCATATATAAGCAAGCATGAATTTAATCCTTTAAGACTATTTCTACCACCTTTCTATTGGAAATTACTGCACGAATAGGAACATAAATTGGAAAAGGATTAAGCATGATGTAAGGCATTGTTCAATCTGCATAAGAGTGTTTAAAAATCAGCCCCCTTTTTGAATTTTGCCACGTGTCTGTTTTTGTCTCAATATTCTGCAACAGTGAGTTCTAAAGATTAATTAAATTGTGTAAAATGCATTGGTATCTGTTTTAAATCAGTTACCTTATACATTTCAACCCATGCCCCTTTTTCTGTGGGAAAGGGTCATCAGGCGTATTGCAGCCAATCTGGGGGAATTCTTTTAAAAAAAAAAGATATTGGGATCTAATAAAGAGATACGTTTGGTAACGGTAATATTGTTTACATAGAATACATAGATTTATATACACAGACATCTGTAAGGCATTCAGTTTGGTACTGCACAACATTTTGATTATAGAATTAGAGTGATCTAAAATTAGCATGGCACATATTAAGTGGATTGAAAGCTGGCTAACTTGTGTGTCTTAAAACAAATTTGCAAACACAGAATTGTCATCAAACTGGTGTGTTGCCAGTGGAGTCCCACAGAGATTGGTTCTTTGCCTTATGCCATTTAACATTTTTGTCAGTGACCTAGAAGAAAACATGAAATCATCACTGGTAGAGTTTGCAGATGACCCAAAGATTGGGGAAGTGGTAAATAAGGAAAAGGACAGATGACTGATTCAGAGTAATCTGAATCTCTTTATAAGCTGGGTACAATAAAACCATATGTATTTCAGTACAGCCTAATATAAAGTCCTACTTCTAGGAGGAAAGAATGTAGTTCATACTTACATGATGGGGGGCTCTATCCCGGGAAGCAATGACTCTGACATAGATTTGGGGGTCGTGGTGGATAATCATCAGAAAATGAACTCCCAGCATGAAATTGTGGCCAAAGAACTAATGTGATCCTGGAGTGCATAAACAGGGCAATCTTGAATAGAAGTAGAGAGGTTATTTTCTCTCTGTTTGGCACTGGTGTGACTGCTGCTACTGTCAATTTCTGGTACCCACAATTCAAGAAGGATGTTCATAAATTGAAAAGGGTTCCAAGGAGGACCACAATAATGATTAAAGGATTAGAAAACATGCCTTATAATAATAGATTTAAAAAGCTTAATCTATTTAGTTTAACAAAGAGAACGTTAAGGGGTGACATGATTACAGTCTAAAAGTATTCACGTGGGGAACAAATACTTAACAGTTGGCTCTTCAGTCTAGCAGAGAAAGGTATAACACGAGCCAAATGGCTGGAAGTTGAAGCCAGACAAATACAGACTGGAAACAAGGCTTACATTTTTGACAGAGAGAGTGATTAAACATTGGAACAACTTACCAAGGGTCGTGGTGGATCGTCCTTCACGAACAATTTATAAATCAAGAATGGATTTTTTTCCCTAATCAATAGAACTTCCATAAAACAATTCCTGGAGCCTATGGCCCATGTTATACAGGATGTCAAACTAGATTATCACAATGATCCCCTGCGCCCTGGAAATCCATGAATATTCACTATACTGTTCCATTCTTTTTGAAATGAAACCTGTTATTCATATCCCTTTATGCTTCTTTTCAAGGGTAGATATTTTCAAAGGTAACTGAAGGAGTTGGAGGTCCAACACCCTGTCTCCCCTTAAAAGGTTGGCCACCATAAATTGCCCAAATTCTGTTCATTATCACCAATGCAACCTCACTGAGGTTGATGTGGTGGGATGGATGTAACAGGGAGGAATTTGGTCCTTGTCTGAAAGTGGTCTCATCTTTATGCCTCTGATCATATTAGCTGCCTTTCTGTGGACCTGTTCTGTTTCTGCAATGACTTTTGAGACACTAAATGAGGTCCAAATAAAGTGGGTAGATTTCAAGGGAAAAAACAAAAGGTGTTACGGTAAACACATTGAAAAGATCAAAGGGATTTCAAAGCAGAGTAATAATGAGAGCACTATAATATAAATGTGAAGGAATAGCAAATAAGATTATTATTTATTAATCAAGGATTCAGCAAAAGTAACAAAGTAAAAGGGGGAATTATCTGACAACTCCTGTATTTCTGTCTGTACATTCAGGAACAAAGGAAAAAAAAAATCAGGAGCAGTCTTTAATGAAGCATTTAAGAAAACACAGAAGAAAAGAGCACTAAGTACAGTTGAAAATAAGAACTGAAGAGTAATCATAGTGGAATAATGTTATCACAGGTCAAGAGACTTGTCATGATGAGGCATGCTCTGGGACCTCTCTAGTGAGAGGCACACAGTGCAATCCAGAGTCCAGCTGACCACACAACTGCCAGAGCATACAAAATTTTGATGCACCAGCTTACTTGAAGGCTAGTAAAGACTCTGAAGGAACCATGGAGAATACAGACAAAAGGAGATCTATGAAAGGTGTGTCCATTCAGAGAGGATTAATATAAAGTGTTCTATATGCTCAGGTGCCATGGCAATGGGCATGGCTTAAAAATACAGAGAAAAAGATTAGAGATTAAGTAGGCCAGACAAAGCTGCCATAGTAGTTGGTTATGTGATTCAGAATATGGTCCCTGCCTTAGGGAATGCTAGATGATGTAGAACTGAACTGGATAATTGTACATTGGTTCATAGATTTTTAAGGTCAGAAGAGATTATTGTGGTCAAGTCTAACCTCCTGTATAACACAGGCCAAGGAATCTCACCCAACAACATCTGCATCAAGGCCATAACTTATGTTTGGACTATGGTATATGTTTTAGAAAATATCCATCCTTGATTTAAAGACTGCAAATGATAGATAATCAACCAAGTCCATGATTATCTTCTATGACCCCTAAATCCTTTTCAGAGTCACTTCTTTCTAGGATATGGTCCTCTATGATAAATATGGCCTACATTGTTTGCTCCTAAATGCATGATTGTGCATATGGGCATATTACAGATGCATGTTGTTCAAATGAGCCCACCTTATTAAGTGACCCAGATTGGTTTTGATAAGTGACTTGTACCTGTCATTATTTACCACTCCACCAATTTGTGGGTCATCTGCAAACTTGACCAATAATGGTTTTCTGTTTTCTTCCAGATCACTGATAAAATTATCCAGAAGGAACTTGTGAATTGGCAGAGAGATGAGAGAGCCCCATCTATTGCCCCACCACAGTTAGGGAATCCCATTGCAGCAAAGCCATCCGCTATGACCTGCACATTTCCCAGAGTCACTACCTTTTGTAGCAGCACCTCAGTGATTGCTTTGGTTACTTGCATCACAGCAGCCCCTGCAGTAGATTTGCCCACTCCAAATTGATTCCCGACTGACCGGTAGCTGTCTAGCGTTGCAAGCTTCCACAGGGCTATTGCCACTCGCTTCTCAACTGTGAGGGCTGCTCTCATCTTGGTATTCTGGCATTTCTGGGCAGGAGACAGCAAGTCACTAAGTTCCATGAAAGTGCCCGTACGCATGCGAAAGTTTCGCAGCCACTGGGTATCGTCCACACCTGAAACACTATGCGGTCCCACCCGTCTATGCTTATTTCCCGGGCCCAGAATTGGCGTTCCACAGATAGAACCTGCCCCATTAATAACATGATCTCCAAAGCACCGGGGCCCGCGGTTTGAGAGAATTCTGTGTCCATGTTCATGTCCATGTCCTCAACACGCCTCCACAATAATTAACTTGTGTCTGATCCATGATCCGCACTCCACCTTTTATATGCATCCACCCACACCAGCACCCTTTAGAGCAGTAGTTCTCAACTGGGTGTCTGTGGCCCCCTAGGGAGTTTTGAACCAGTTTCATGGGGCTAAAGCCTGGAACCTCAAGCCCCAGTGCTCCCCATTGGCTAAAGACCTGAGTCCCAGCACCCCCTGCAGGGCTAAAGCCTGGAGCCCAGAGCCCTAGCTCCCTCCCCTGGGGCTCCAGGCTTTAGCCCAGTGGTGGGGGCTGGGGTTCAGAGCTCCATGCTTCAGCCCTGCTGGGGCTCTGGGATTTAGCACCATGGGGGGTGCTGGGGCTTGGAGTTCCAGGTTTCTGCCCCGCAGGGCCCCATACCCCCTGAAACTAGCTCACAGCACCACAGGGGGCTGCAGTCCCCCCAGTTGAGAACTGCTACTCTAGAGCCCTGTGTGGATAAAAAAAAAATGGGATCCACATCTGATCCACAAAGATGGTAAACAATTCAACTGCATCCACGGATGCAGATACTCATAGACATAAAATAGATTTGCAGGGCTCTACATGATGCAGGAGATCAGATGACTGCAATTGTCCCTTCCAGCTTTATAAACTGACTTTTTAAAGGACTTTGAGATCTATGGATCAAAGTGCATGGTGTAAGTGCTACATATTATTATTACACACCCACAATAGTCAATATATCACAATGCAGTTCTTTTGCCTGATTCACCATTGGACTAGTTGAGTTCCACCTCATTGTAATTTAGTTGATTTCAACTGAGTTACATTTGTGTAAATCTGGACATCCAAAGTGTTGAATCAGGACCCACTTGTGGAAAGATGTTCCTCAAATCCAGAGGATGAAATACTATGGCCTGAATTACACAGCGTTCCAACTAGATGCTCTAATGACCTCTTCTTGATTTACAACATATGAAGCGGTACTCCTATTTAACAGAGTAACAACATTGTATTGCTCTTCAATTTAGAATATTTCACATGCTTTTGGTCTAGTGAAGGGGGAGGGATAGCTCAGTGGTTTGAGCCTTGGCCTGCTAAACCCAGGGTTGTAAGCTCAGTCCTTGAGGGGACCACTTAGGGATCTGGGGCAAAATCAGTACTTGGTCCTGCTAGTGAAGGCAGGGGGTTGGACTCAATGACCTTTCAGGGTCCCTTCCAGTTCTATGAGATAGGTATATCTCCAACTATCTAAGACAAAGGGCATTTTCAGATTTTATGTAAATACAATGTAGTAGACAAAAAAGAAACCACAGACGTGATATGCATGCATATTGCTAGTTCAGGTTTCCAAAAAAGTATGCCTTCTCAGCAGAAATAATTAGTTGCTCCACATTATTTCAAGTGTTCTAAAGTAAAACTAGTAAACTATGTGAAGGACATGCCATTATATACACAAACACCTCACTGTTTTTCTTTCGCTAATTACCCAGATAACTCATTAGCCTTTGCTGGGCATGGTGTGTCACTTCTCATTGTACAAAGCCTGACAAATTTAAGTTAAAAGAGCTCTGAGATGAAATGTCATCTGACAATAGCCCATCTCCAGAGTTTTACAGCGTTCGGGTAAAGATACAGAGAAATTTATCCATCTGTCAATAACCTGACTGGCAGCTCTTTGTATGATGTCCTGTGGGATTAGATATTTTAATTTCAAACATACATACCTATGTCATTGATACTAAAGATGTACTGCCCACACTGTACAGTTACGGAGCTGATAACTCCACATGATAAACTTTGAAAAACTGTCTTTTTCCTCCTATGTCCTTTTTCTTATTAAGGATATTTGCATGAAAATGGGATGTGGTTTAAGAGTTTATGTTTAATCCCTCTAGGTTCTTCCTCCAAATATATATTTCTAAGATTTCAATTTCTTCATTAGATTTCTGCTAATCTAAAGTACATTAATAGCAAATTTAGCTGCCAGTTGCTTTACTACAGGATTTCTGCTCTTCCAGAAGTTTGCTTTAGTATATTGGAGGCAAGGGGAATCATTCTTAATAGGTCATAAATTCTGTTCCACTAGAGAGAAACAAAGGAACACACAGCAGGATGAAGTTTGAAAGCTGTACACCCAATTGAGAGACAGTGTGGTCTTGTGGATAGGGTGGTGACCTGGTAATCAGGAGATCCAGATCTAAAACTGACTGTAAGACCTTAAGTAAGTCACTCATTTTATGCGACTGCATATGAACCATCTAAAATGGATCCTCAGTGATTTGCCAGAAGGGGAGTTAGGGGCACAACCAAAGTTAGAATTCAGGGATTTCCAGCTGCCTATACAGAGCATTGGGCAGCTTCTTTCTGCACCATTGCTTTTAATAAACATGAATTCCATATGGAATTAAAACATCCATATTTTGGATGTGATAAATGTAACCCACTGGTCAGGCTATGTTGCATCCCCACCTCCTTCACCCCCGATCATGAGAGGATGTTTGTCTGCTTCAGTCCCCCATACTAGTCATTGCTTATTAGGTCAAACTGACTCACCTGCCATCACTTCTGTTCCTGGACCAGTGTTGTTCCAAGGACCACAGCATCCTCTTCAGGACACAGCCCTCTGGCTGTGCCACACTCTAAGCTCCCCCCTTCTGGGGGACAGGACCACAGTCCAATGGTTCAGCCACTTCCTCACTGGTGAGCTAGGGGGTGGACCCAGGTCTGCCCACTACTCTGGGTCCTGGTCCAGAGACCCTCTAGATGGCACCCATCTGCTGCCTCCCCTCCAACCTCTCAGTACCTTTCCCTGGGCCACTTTCCTACAGCCCTAGCAGCTTCTTCATCCTGACCTCAAGGGCTCAGCATGCCAGTCCTAGCAGCCAGTCAGGAACTCCCTCTCACTCCCTTGATCCTGCCCAGCACTGCTCTGTCCAGGGTGCTAGCTTTTTTCCTCCTTCAAGGCAGCCAGTCCTCCCTCCTTGAGCTCCAGGAACAACTGAAGCTGATCTGCTCTGCAGCTCTTCTTATATGGGCCTGCCCAGCCCTGATTAGCTACTCCTTGCAGCCTCTCTCCTATTGGCTGCTTTCTGTGCAGCCTCCCTAGGGCTCCATTAACCCCTTACAGGCCAACGTGGGGCAGATGACCCATCACAAGGGATCATTTAAAAACTAAAAACAATTACTTTTAAATAAAAGTAAATTAAGAACCTTTGCCACAGACTTTCATCTACCATACCAGTTTTACCTAATAATTATACTGATTTGTATCAATAATCAGCTTTGTTATCTTAGATTATATCTCTATTTGAATCAAAAAAGAGCTCCAATCACTAGGGATTTGAAATATTTACATGTTCACTAGTTATGGCAAGTTAAGAAACACAATTAAAATGTGCGTAAATGCACTTAATAAACACAAAGCCAAGGCTGGACTGATTCGGTCCCTGTGTCACTATCAAAACGTCTACTTATGTCAACTCATTCACAACACTAAGTTATTGGAGAAAATCCTCTGCTGTGTGTGTTGCTGTAGGGTCAGAAGGTGGAAGCAACAACCCTAAAAGTGGATTTTGATCTTTGCAAAAGTATTTTGTGACCCTAAAAAGCATTGTTGCAAGAGCGTCCTTTTGTTCACTTTGAAACATGGCCAATTGTCAGACTACCCCTTCTAGAGCTCATCTCTCCAGGGCTGTCAAAGGGATGTTTGTACTGTAGTACTGGGAAGTGTGCGTTCTTCTCGCACCTCTTCTGTGGTTGAAAAACAACATCAGTTTCCTTGGCCAGGGCCTTTATCATCAATACTATGCATGATGTTGCAGTGAAATTAAATGTGCCAGGAGAGGGGGGAGTGATAATGATACAGCCCTAGGCTCCAGTCATGCCAGCTGTTCTGTGCAAGCAGATTCCTATATCCATGCAGAGTTGGAATGAAATCCATAGGGCTGTGTGCAGGTGTCCACCTCTATGGAGTGGCTTCCAGGACTGGGGCCACAATATGGTCATTCCAGGAAACACCAAAGTCTGTAAACAAACATTTAAAAACCCAGCCTCCCCATCCAAAGATATTGCTCGTAAGTATTCCCTTTTGCACTTGATTTCCCAACTTCAAATGCTCTCATAGCAATAGCAAGCAGGAGTTAGTAGAGGGAAAGCCCTTCAACAAATGCACTTATCCCCTCCCTGAACATACCACCAATAGCTTCCTCTGGTGCACACAGATCAGAAACTTAGATTTTAAACTCTTCAGGGGCAGGGACTGTCTTTTTCCATTGTTTGTACAGCACCTAGTACAATGGGGTCTGCTCCATGACTGGGGCTCTGTAGTGAGGTTGAAGACTCACCAGCATGGCACCTCCTATTGGTCATCCTGGGAATTAGCTCTTTTCCAGCCTTGGAGCACCCTCTGCTGGCTGGTGGCTCACCTGTCTCTGGCCCCCGTGTCCCTCGCAGACCCCAGTGCCCCTTTCCTCGGGGTTCTGCCCCCCAGCAGTACCCCCTTACTCTGCCTTTCCCCTCCCAGGGGAACCCCCAACCCTCTAAACCCACCTTGCCTCAGTGGCTACAGCCAGTCATCATCTAGCCCCCGCTCACTGGGGCAGACTGCAGTCTGTAATGGCCATTCATCATTAGCAAAGGGGTTGGATCAGCTGCTTCTGCCTATCCCCGGGCTGTACCTCTGCAGCCCCAGTACCTCCTTCGGCCTTTAACAAGGCCTCAGCCTGGGGAGTTACAGGCTGAAGCTCCCCAGCTCCCCTTGCCCTTGCCCTCCCAGGCAGCTAGGCCCTTCTCACTCAAGGACTAGAGTGAGACTCTTCCAGCTCCTGGCTCCCAGCCCTCTTATCAGGGCCAGCTGGGCCCTAATTGAGCTGGCCACAGCTGTCACTGCTTCCCCAGTCATCCTAGCTTGGCTGCTTTCACTCCTTTTCCCAGCCGCAGCCCTCTCCAAGGCTGCTTTTAACCCCTGTTCTGCGAGAATGGGGCAGCCATCCCACTACAGGCTCCGAGATGCTATCACACAACAAACAATACATTTATGAAATTTGAAAATGTTGAGTATTTTCCCCAGCTAATAGCAGCAGCAGCAGCAGCATAATGCTGCCAGATTCCAGAGAATGAGACATAACAGAAAAGGCTGGCAGCTTATCACAGACATATCAAACAAGAGAATGAGGAAAGGGAGAGACAAACTTTACCACAGGGGGAAAAAAAAATCTCCTTGAGCTGAATCCCATTTGGTCAGCTGAGATTAGCAGACCAAATTATCTAACGGATCATTGGAAGGATGGTGGTGAATAAACAGAATAGTAAAATCATTGCCCATGTCTGGCTATTGGCCCTTCAAAGCATTATTTGCATAAAATTGTGTAGAAATTAGGAAAAAAACATGCATAGTTAACTTTATTTTATATTTTAATAATATAAAAGGCTTAGCAGAATAATATTAGTCATAAAGCTGCCCCTTGAATGTGTAATTTTTTCTTCTTAAATAATGGAAAAACTAATGCTACTTAAGGATGATGAAACCAAAATTTCATGTGCAAATCTGATGAACATTTAGTAATTAGTATATGCACATGTCAAACTTCTGGAAAGTGAATACACCATATTTCATTAATTGAAATGTATGCGTTTAATCTACTCTGAACTCTGGAAGGTTACATACTGTACATATTTAGATCACCTATTTGGGTAAGGTGCTTAGAAAATTGGATTTCAGAAAACTAGATTCTGCTCATCTTACTCATGTGAGTGGTCTCAGTGACTAGGCATCCCATTGATTTCAGTGGGACTAGAAGGATAAGGACAGCAAGCAAGATTTGACCTGAAGTATTTAAGAATCCAACACTACAGACTGGTACCCATTTTAAATTCAACAACCTACTAGCATCACACCAGAGATAAAATTATATAAATCAATAGTTCTCCCTTCCCTGGAATACTGTGTTCATTTCTAATTATCACATTTTAAAGACATAGTAAAAATAATAGGGGTCCATAGAAAAGCACTAAAGAAGCATGGAAAGATTTCTATGGAAGAATAGATGGAAATATTTGGGTTGTTCAGTTTATAGAAGAGAGGAAAAAGACATGACATGACAGAGGTATAGAAAATAATAAATGATATATTGAAGGTCATGTTCCGGTTTATGTTCTCTCATATTATTAAACAAGGGAAAATTCAAAGGCAGAATATTAAAATTGATAAAAAATAGACAATTAATAGTTGGCCTGTGGGACACATTGTCACAAGATGCTACTGAGGCAAGAGGCTAGCAGGATTCGTAAAAGAGTATGTATATGGGGAATGAGAAAGCAAAAGGCATATCAGAGATTTAAAACCACCATGCACCAGTAAATAATCCAATCACAATCTGTCTGAGATAAGGAAGAAATTTTCTCTATGGTCAGTTTATTTCATAATAGAGATTCTTGTATGTGAATTATAGGGATTGTTGCACCTTCCTGTGGAGTTTCTGGTACTGACCACTGTTGCAGGGCGAATACTGGACTAGCTGGATCACTAATCTGATCTGGTAAGCAGCTCCCGTGCTGAGAAAGGATTGAGTCAAACCAAATGTGAAGCTTGCAAGTCAACCACATGTGTCCATTGGGTAATTATCATATCCCTGCATGAGACTCAGTGAAGACACAAAAGATCAACAGTATTAAAACAACTTTCAAGTGAGTGAAGTGGATGATGCCTTTGTGCTGTTCCAAAAAAATAATCGAGCCAAAGCTGCTGTCAGATACAAAACCTCAAGTCATACACGTCAGCTTAAGAACTTTCAGTTTCTTGCGAGTTTGTTTGCTTGACATGACATTCTGTACAGATCAGTGAGATTTTACTGAGCAAATTACAGGCTAACATCTAATCAGGCTGTTGCAAGCGGCATAAGAATGTCTCATTAAGTGTAGAAAGACAGGCACCAACTAGAGTTCTGTGAAATGTTCCCAGAGAAACCTGAAACCACAGGAAATTCACCTGAGACAGTAGGAACTTGAAACTGCAAAGAGGCTTGTTGAAAGTTTCATTAAAGTCACAAAATTTCAAACAAACTTGGCCCTAGTTTTAAGTACTGTAAATAGGGTTCTTTGTAACTTGGCCATTTAAAGCTACAGCTTTGTGAGAATGCACCATCCCCATAGCAATAAGAAAGGGAAATGGGAGGGGAATATAACAAAAGCTAAGGGTACTTACTACTTAGAAGAGAGAAAGAGGCAATCACAGTCAGCAGTGAGTTACAAAATGGCCTTATTAAGGCTCTGGTTACTTGGCTCTGATAAAGGTAAAGGTCCAGCCCCAGAAAAAACATGCTGGGAAAAAGTTCCTATAAGAAGGGAACTTTTCAGTAGGGAGAATTAATAGTAATCAGGCAGGAACAATGCAAAGTAGGGATGATGCTGTTTCTCTATATTACAAATCACCAATGAATCACAGGCCATATTGTAACTGATTGCTGCTGTGTCAGACTTCATGATCATATAACCCCTTCTGGCTTAAAAATCTATGATAAATAAGAATAGTCTAGAAATGATAGAATAAATAGAAGTACATGACCTTTCTTAGAATACAAGAACAAGGCAGTATTCAAAAAAACTGAAAGGCAACACTTTGCAACTTAGAAATGGAAATACTTTTTCATACAAGACATAATTAGCCTGCAGAACTCCCTGATACAAGTGCTTTGTAGCACTAGAAAAGTAATAGATTCTTATATGTATAATGAAAACACTTGCATTTACATTAGAGAGGATTTTTAAGGATACAAACCCTAATGCTGCAGGGCAAACCCAACATCTGAGTGGACTAGGAAGAAATTCTCCCCAGAGGTGTTGTTTCTGTTATATTTGGAGCCAGCAGGGAAGGAAATAGACACAGTAGGAGCTGATTTAAAAACACAGCTGTTTGCTGTGGTGGCTTTATTGTTCTGGCAGCAAAACAGACACCAAACAAAAACAAGACTCCACACTGAGTACAGACTGCCCAGCCATTTAAAAGGACATCACATTCCTCCACACTACTTTAGAACATTTTCCAAATATATATTATATATGGACACACACACATATTATCATTTACATGGCTGACATAAAACACTATATAACCTAATGAAAAGTTGCGAGTGAACTACCTCAAACTCTTAAATTGCAAGGGATTATTCTGCCTTGAATGTAACTCATTAGCTGAATAATTTATACATTCAGGTGCACCCCTGGTTTTCTCATTCAATTGGGATAAAGTGATGATGGTGGTGTGGCATAGGCCTGAACAACAGGAACAGTTGGTGGTAAGGAATCAACTGGATCTGGTATCAAAGTTTCTTCCAACACGTCATCAAAATTAGGAGTTGTAATGGAAGGAGTTTTAATCAGAAGAACAGAAAGTCCTACTGGAATATCCCAGACTCCAGAGTTTGTCGAGGCTGCAACTAGTCAATATGTTGTTTTCATAACGTACTGTCAGATAGTTTTACCACAAACAACACAGGTCCTGTGCATTTTACAAGTTCTCCAGGTGCCCATTTCACTCTGCAACCATAGTTGCAAGTCCATACTAAATCTCTGACTTGAAAAGAATGATAGTGAGTCTCATGTTGATCAATCAGTTGCCCAGCTTGGGACTTGGCTACACATGAGGCAACCTCAGAATGGAGCCGGTCCAAACAGGTACACAAAGATCTTTTCAACAAGAGTAGCAGATGACACCCGGGTGGTGGCATGTGGTGTGTTCCTGTAGACAAGTAAGAAATTGTCCAATTGTCCAATAAAAAAGACTTGTTATTCTTAAGGCATGCTTAAATATCTGTACAAAGCATTCCACTTGTCCGTTTGTAGCAAGGATATTATGGAGCAAAATGTACGTGCCTTTTGAATACCTCATGACCATATAGGGCATTTCAGTGGTTATCTAGTGTAGCCTTTCATGACTGCAACATTGTTACTTTTTGCACATGCTCCAGCCCACAAAGTACATCCAGTGGGCACCTTGACTGACAGCTTCTATTCTATTCTAGTCTCCTCTCCTCTCAGCCATGTCTGAGTGGCAATAGAGCCTACACCCTGTGGTACCTTCCCCTTCACAAGAGAAAGCACAACATCCTTAGCAGTTTCTTGGTTGATGTCTGTGTTAATGAGGGGTAACCTATCCATCAAATTGAGATAAAACATGTGTTGGGATATGTAAGGGTTAAGCAGAAAACTGGGAAACTGCTGGTGTGCAGACATGGCATTAGGGAATGGAGACACGAGCAGGCACCGCTTCTAAGCTTGATAGATAAAGTATAGGCAACTGTCTCAACTGGATAGATAAAGTGCTACCCCTCTCCCTTCCCTTCTCCTTGTTAAGGGATTGATAAGCTTGCAGCTGCATAAGGAATGTGGGGATCTGAAGAATACTTTTTGGGTAAAGCAGTGTTATCTCCCCCTCCCTTCCTTTCCCAGCTACACAAAGGAGCTCCAGCTCATGGCCCCTTCCTCCCTTCCTTGCAAATTGCTGATCCAGGGAATTTGTGGCTGCAATTATGTAAAGAAATGTCTCTTCAAAGGAAAAGAAATGTTATCTGCAGAATATGCTAATGCTGTAAACAGAAATCAGGGGCGGGGAAAATTGTATTCAGTATATAGCTATTAATTATATGCGCGTTTATATGACTCAATAAGGGTTTTGGGGGCGTTGTAGTGTAGATATTTACATACTCACTTAGATAAAAAGAGTGCACTGTAACTAATTCAGTGTTTACTCGACAATTGGGTCTAGGGGAACAAGCATCGCAATAAAGAAGCCCGTACTCAAATCTGTCTCTGGGTCAATCTGCTCTTCTTCTCTAACAACGCTTAGTCAAAAGTTTCTTTGGTTTGATGGGAGCTTGGGTGTGGCAGGCATGACAGCCCTCAACATTTCTGTGCTGAGTCTCTTTACAGAATTGAATAGTATAGAACTGAGCTGAAAGTAGCAATGCCCATGGTTGCATAAAAGCAGCAGCTAATGATTGAATTCCATGTTTTGGTCTAAAAATTGAAATTAATGGGTGGTGATCTGTCAACCAGGTAAAACATCTACCCACAGTTAGGTAAGGGACTTTCAAATTCCGAAGATAATGCTGAGAGATTCTCGGTCTATTTGTGCATCGTTCTTCTCAGAGGTGGTGAGTGTTTGTGAAGCAAAGGCAATTGGTTTCTCTCTTCCATTAGGAAAGATCTAGGCCCACTCCATATGGTGAAGCATCACAAACCAATCGCAATGGTAGCAAGACATCAAAGTGTGTAACAATTTCAGCTGATGCCAACAGGTTCTTTGCCGCCTTAAATGCACACTCACGCTGTTTAGTCCTGTAGCGGGGTGGTCACCCGTTCCTGCCCTGAGGGGTTTAAAACAGCCCTGGAGGAGGGCTGTGGAAGGGCAAGATGCCTGGGCTGATTGGGAGGAAGCAGGCTCAGCTGGGGCCATGCCCCAATCAGGGCCCAGCTGGCTCTACAAAGGCTTGAGCCAGGAGCTCAAGCAGATAGAGTCTCTCTCTGATTGGAGAGGGAGACAGGCCTGGCTGCTTGGGAACTTACCCAGGGGACCTAGAGGAAGGCAGGGCTGGGGAAAGGCCTTAGGAGCAGGGAAGCCCTAGGCCAGCAACTCCCCAGGCTGTAGGGCCTAGTTCTAGGCCCACCTAGGTATTGGGCTTGCAGAGGGGCAGCTGGAGGGTGGGTAAAGGCAGCCGGTCCAAACCCCTTGTTGCCTGTGATGATTGGCTGATAGACTGCAGTCTGCCCAGGGCGCGGGGGCTAAACAGAGACTGGCAGTAGTCATGACTGAGGTGATGTGGGGATAGTGGGTGGGGAAACCCAGAGAAAGTGGGGTACTGCCAGGGAGGCAGCACCCAAGACAAGGGCATCAGGGTCCTGGGAGCAACACGGGGGGCCAACAGCAAGTGGATCCCTGGCCTGCAGAGGGCGCTCCTAGGTCAAAGAGCTAATTCCCAAGGATGACCAGTAGGAGGCGCCGCAGGGGTTAGTCTACACTGCTATAAGTCCCTTTTTTTTTTCTTTTCTTTTTTTTATTTTTTTTGCTTGTAGGAGTTCATGTGCCAATACTGTTTCTAGATTAGGCAAAAATTATTCATAATAGTTAAGCAGTCCTAAGAATTAACATAATTGTGACACATTCTCTGGTCTTGGTGCTTGAAAAATGTCCCTAACTTTCTCTGGCAATTTCTTTAAGTCTGTGGCATCAATTACGTGTCAAAGGTATTCAACTGAAGGTCTGAAAAACTCACATTGTCTTGATGTACTCCCAGTCCATGGACTTCCAAATATTGCAGGACAGGATCCCAATTTTGAAAATGATCCTCTCGATCCTTTCTTGTAAGAAGGATGTCATCCAAATAGCACTGAACTCTGTTCAGTCCCTTCAGGAGTGGCTAATACATGCCTTTCTGGAACAGGGCAGGTGCTGGTGTTATACCGAAAGGCAACCTATTAAAGCAAAATAAGCCTTTTGGGGTGTTAATTATGAGATATTTGTGAGGTGCCAAATCAATCTCCATTTGTAAGTATGCATTGAGCAAATCCAAATTACTGAAATAAAGTCCTTCACTAAGAGTAGCAAACAAATCTTCAGTATGAGGTAGTGGATACTGGTCTCCACATAAAACTGGATTCAGTATCAATTTGAAATCTCGACAAATTCAGACAGCACCATCCTACTTGATCACTGGTATGATGGGTATAGCCAACTCACTGTGTGAAATTAGTGACAAGACTCCAATGTTCACTAAATGGTCTATCAAATGCTTCAGAACATAAGGCAAAGCTCCAGGTTTGCAATGTTTTGATTGGCTGTCAGACTTAACAGTGAGCTTCGCTGACATGTTGCTCATCTGTCCATGTTCTTTTTCAAAAACTTTGGAGTGTCTGTGCAGGATTACTTGAAGATTTCAAGTATTTTTGTGATTGCCTTGATCTCAGTCCAATTAACCTTGAGCTTCTCAAGCCAAGATCTGCCAAATAATGGTAGATATTTTCCTTCAGTCACATAAGGGTAAAAGCTTTCATCTGGAGTATCCCTTTTGGGACTAACTTTTCTCCAGTATAAGTCTTCAAAAACATGACAGTTTCTTCCAAAGCAACTGGTGACAAAGTCTGGTGATAGGTAGATGCAGAAGTCATGAGGAGGCAGCCCCAGTATCAAGTTTCGTTCTTGTAGGAAATACCTCAATCCACGGTGCCATCTCTGACTCCTGCTTCTGATTACGTGTACTGTGCTAGATCCTGATCAGTGTCACTACAACTTTTCTTTTTCTACTTTATGAAATTTCAACTTCTGTCCTTTCTTGGGTTCAATCTTCTTGGATGTATGGTACCTCTGCATTGCTGGTCGTTGTGTTGTGTGACAGGGCATGGTGATGTGTTCTATCTTTTTGCACTTCCTGCAAATGACATGGCATTACCAGCAATCCTTCTCAGAGTGCATAGTTTATACACAATGGCTACACAGAAATGTCTTACATCCCCATGCTCCTCTGTCTTGCTGAGTCACAAGATGTCGTCCTCGCTTCACACTAAATTCCAGAGAATCCTTCTCAGATGTTTCCATAACAATAGCTACCTCAACAGCCTTCTTGAATGTAAGCACTGATACAGTCAGTAACTTCTTCCAGATGTGGGCACGCAGGGCATCACTTAATGTTTGTCTGAACTGACAATGTTCTGACAACTTCCTTAGACCAGCAACAAACTGTACTACTGACTCTCCACTCCCTGTTGTCACTGATGGAACTGGTCTCATTCTGCTATCATCAATGGGGGAGGAAAGAAATGTTCCTACATTGCTGAAGCAATTGCAGTGTACATGACATTTCTGGGCACATTTGGAGACAATAGATCATGCAGCAGTCCATATGCCTTCGGACCCCATCACTTGTCAGCAAGGTTGAAACTTGTCTGTCTGGAATGGAGTTGCAAGCTACAATTTGCTCAAAATATTTGAGGTATAAAAGTCATGATTTGCAGTTTTCATAGAATTCCCTTATACTGCCCACAGAAGTTGCCATTTAATTTCTCTCTTGTTGACTTCCATGTCCTCCTGGATGTCTTCTCTTCCACACTTTTTTTTTCTTTTCTTTCTCCTCTTGCAGATTTCCTCTGGAGGTTGATTTTTTTTTTTTAAGTGTGCACTATCTGCTCTTGTTTGCCCTCTGCTGGCTGAGTGTATACATTGCAGAATCCCTCCTTTGGCTGTACTTGGGCTCCTTCTCAACCTAGCATGCCCCAGGATGGTTGCTCCTCACTCACTGCTCTGTCAATGACAGCTCAGCTACAATCCCCTCCTTTCTTTTATTTATCTGCCTACTCCCCATCACTTGCTGGCTGGCTGATGCTGCCCCAGCAGCAAAAGCAGCATTCTGCCACCTTGAGTTTCTAGGTGAGCATCTTTACTTTTTAAAAAAAATATTATTTGCTCACTTTTTCTTCTTTTGCAGGCAGTGGTTGCACTGGTCACATGTGGGGTAGTAGGACCTCATTGCCAATGTTATATTTGGACTCAGCTGTGAACGATTGGGCAGGAGGAACTGATTCACACACGTCTATCTACTGTGGTGGCTTTATTGTTCTGGCAGCAAAACAGAAACTAAACAAAAATGAGGCTCTGCCCTGAGTACAGCCTGCCCAACCATTTAAAGAGGCAGGGCATCACCGTTTCCATGAACGTCACCCATGGCTTATTTTGGGTCTCATGCACATTTCCCTGAAGCCTCTGGTCATGGCCACTGTCAGAGCCAGGGTACTCGGCTAGCTCAGTCTGATCTAGTATGGCAGGTCCTACGTTCTCTGAGAGAGTGGCCCTTTTGCTGGCCTGTGTTTCTTCCTGGAACAGATATAGCAGCAGTGGCTGACAGAACTAACAATGGTGGTGCTGCTGCTGCTGACCCAGGAGTCATCAATTCCGGACTGGGGTATTTTGTGGAGTTGGGAGGCTGAGTGACTCTCTGAAGAGTGAGAAAGGGAAAAAACCCCATAAAATGTTACCGAATGATTGAAGCATGCTGTGTGTTGGCTATTCTGTTTTTACAATATTTATAATGTAAATACAGGGTGGAGCTTGGCAGGACAACTCTTCATATGAATGAAATATACATATTTGTGAATCTACTTTAAAAATAAAGTATCCTTCATTCTTATATTCTTATTTTAAATTCTTAAATGCTTCATGATTTGACTAACAAAACCAGAGATTCTGCCTCCCAAACTCAGACTTGGTAGGTCATAGTTCCACTGAGTTCCTCCTATATAGAGAAGGAGGTATTTGACTTACTAATGAAGTCAATGGGATACTTCTATTCATAGATGCTAGAACTAGGGCTGCTCGGGGTGCTGACACACCCCCTGGCTTGAAGTGGTTTCCATCAGATACAGGAGTTAGAGTTTGGTTCAATGGTTCTCAGCACCCCCACTATACAAATTGTTCCAGCCCCCCTGCTTATGTTAGTGTGTGTTACTCACCTATACAGATGAGTTGCAGAATCTTGCTCAGAAGAGATATTATGATCTCAAATCCTTAATATTCTATATGTCCAAGTCCACTGAAATGGGCTGTAGTACCTTTCATCTCAGGGCAGCATGTCCATCAGTGACATAGGAAGCTGTTCATTCACTTAAAGTCACAAGTTATAAAACTAAAACTATAAAATTGAGAGTATAGTAAGAGTGCCCTTGGTGGCAAATTAGAAATTGCTTCTGAGAACTGATGAGATATACGTACTCAACCTTTCACCTGTAGATCACTGAGCTGAACCTAGATTAATAATGATGGTTCTTTGCTGGTTGAAATGAAAGCAATCCATCTGACTTAGTCCAGCATCCAGTGGAAAAGCATCTACCACTATTGGCAGACTTGTAACAGTCTCAGCTGAGGCCATGGACTGAATGGCCATGGAAATTGTAACTACACTTTTATTTGTATTATATTTTCAAAAATGTTAAGGATTATTTATCAAATTTCAATGTTCTCAAGGGACTGTACAATCCAATCTTCCACTAGAAGGTTTGTGGGGGAAAAGAACTGAAAGCTACCAATTGGCAAAAATGTCCAAAACCAAATTATTTAAAAAAATCCTTTGGAAAAGTCTCCCTAAAAACACAACAAAATAAAAATGGAGCTGATTGGAAATGTTTTAACAATTTTTGCTATTTTTATTGTTGAAATATGCCATTTCGTCGACACGGAAACATTTCATAAAAACACTGATTTTGATGACGGTTTCAAGGGGACGGTTTTTCAGGTGCAGGGAGGAGAGAAAGTATGTGTGACCATTTTGATCTGAAATTTCAACACTATTCCATTTTGCAAAAATGATGTGGAATGAAAACAACTTTGAAGCTTGAAAGTTGTCATGAAACGAAATTGTCACTTTTGGGCCACCTCTACAAAAATAAGAAATAAGCTTGCCCAAAGTTAGGATGAAGACTGAAATTGCCCACCTCTCTGTATAAAGTGCTGCTGCAGTGTTACACAGCCTTGCAGTTTTTTTATTGGTGAGCTAGCATAATCTGGCAGCGTTCCTGGAACAATGACAGACATGAGTTCAGTAAGGACAGAACTATTCCCTCCCAGCTGCTGGTTTTGCTGTAACAAAACAGGTTTTTCTCCCTCTTAGTGGCAGGAAGAATTCCCTTACCCCTTGACCTCCATAGAATTGCTCCCTGGGACAAATATCATTTCGGTTTGGGAGAATCCCACACTCTAGGGGCTGTCTGTGGATGTGCGAAGAAATACCCACTCATCCAGCCAGAAAGAGTGATCCTTCCTCTACTGATCACTAGCACCCACACGACAGAACAGCTATAGACCCTGCTTCTCTAACATACACTGTAAAGAACAGCCACATGCTACTGAGACACCACCTTCTCCTTCCCTCCGGCTGTTGCCAGCACTATTACATGAGCAGCGTACCTCAGATCACTTCCAATTTAATTATTGTTCTCAGGCCCAACTCTGCAATAATGTTACCAGTGGTTGGTTTGAGGATGGTGACTGGCCAGGATGGGGGAATTTACACAGCCACTGTTGATGCTATAAGTACTCTGTGGGTAAGAGATGACTTCGAAGGAGCACTACATTCACTAAAATAAATGCAAAAAAGTGGCAGGTGCAGCTTTCCTGATTGCTGGGCCCAGCTCTCTCTAGATACTGTGACCTGGCTCACAGGGTTGCAGTGCCACTTGGATTTCGTTTGGCCACCCCTCCATCCTGTGCCTGGAGAAGGAAGCTGGGCCCAGCTCCATGAAACAGGAGGCGCTGCTGCAGGGTGAATATGGGCTGGGCGCATTCTCCAACCTCCCACCGGCAGGGCCTCCCTTCCATGCCGGTCCAGAAGAAGTGCATGTTTGCCTGATTTCGCATCCTTGGTTTCATGATTTCTGTGGGTGTGACTGAACCCATGAATAACTTACTAAAGCTGCCCCTAATGCAAAAAAATAAAGCAAACCTCAAGGAAGGCACATGTCTTTCAAATCACTAGCCTCCATGAATAGAATCTAAGGGGAAAGGTTCATAGAATCATAAAAACTGCAAGACTGGAAGGGACCTCAAGATCATCAAGTTAAGCTCCCTGTGCTGAGGCAGGACAAAGTAAACGTAGACCATCCCTGACAAGTGTTTGTCCAACCTGTACTTAAATATGGCCAATGGTGGGGGTTCTACAACCTCCCTTGGAAGCCTGTTTCAGAGCTTAAGTATCCTTATAGAAAGAAAGATTTTCCTAATAGCCTAAATGTCTCTTTCTGCAGATTAAGCCCATTACTTATTGTCCTGCCTTCAGTGGACATGAAGAACAATTACCAGTCCTTTTTATAGCAGCCCTTGGCAGTTTTCAAATATGTTATCAGATCCCACCTCAGTTTTTATTCTCAAAACTAAAAATGCCCAGTGTTTTAACCTTTCCTCATAAGTCAGGTTTTCTAAAGCTTTTATCATGTTTGTTGCTCTCCTCTGGACCCTTACCAGTTTGTCCACATCTTTCCTATAGTGTGGTGCCCAGAGTTGGACACAGTATTCCAACTGAGGGATCACCAGTGCCAAGTAGACCAGGACAATTATCTCCAGTGTCTTACATAAAATGCTCCTGTTAATATACCTGTAGCAGGGTGGTTACCCCACTCCTGCCCTGAAGGGCTTAAAACGGCCCTGGGAGAGGGCTGTGGCAGGGGAAAAGCTGGGCTAATTGGGAAAACAGCCACAGCTGTAGCCAGTGCAGTCAGGGCCCAGCTGGCCCTTAAAAGAGAGTGGCGGGCCTGAAGAACAGAGACACTCTCTCTCTCTCTCTCTCTCGTCTTTTGAGAGAGAAGGACCTGGCTGCCTGGGAAGCTGAGAAGGGTATCTAGGGTGGAGCAGTGCTGGGGCACTCCAGCCTAGCAAAGCCCCAGGCTGCAGGCCGAGTTAAGGGCCCACAAAGATACTGGGGCTGCAGAGGGGCAGCCCAGATATAGACAGAGGCAGCTGGTCCAACCCCCCTTGCCGATGATGAGTGGTTTATAGACTGCAGTCTACCCCAGGGAGTGGGGGCTAGATGATGACTGGCAGAAGCCACTGAGGCAAGGTGGGGATATGAGGTTGGGGGTTCCCTGGGGTGGGGAGACCCAAATTATGGGTTACTGCTGGGATCCTGACATAGAAGGGCACTGGAGTCCGGGAGGGACACGGAGGCCAGTGGCAGGCGGGACACCGGCCTGCAGAGGGTGCTCCAGGCTGGAAAGAGCTAATTCCCTAGACGACCAGCAGGAGGCACTGCGCCGGTGAGTCGTCGCCTCGTCTCAATACCCCAGAATTGTATTAGCCTTTTTCATAACTGCATCACATTGTTGATTCATATTCAATTTGTGATACCCCAGATCCTTTTCAGCAGTACTACCACCTAGTGGATTATTCCCCATTTTGTAGTTGTGCATTTGAGTGTTCCTTCGCAAGTGAAATATTTTCCATTTGTCTTTACTGAATTTCATCTTGCTGAATTCAGACCAGCTCTCCATGTCATCAAGGTTGTTTTGAATTCTAATGCTGTCCTCCAAGGGGGCTTGCAACCCCTCCCAGGTTGATGCCATCTGCAAATGTTATAAGCATATTTTCCACTCCATTACCCAAATCATTAATGGAAATATTGAATAGTACTGGACTAGGGACTGACCCCTGTGGAACCCCACTAGATACACCCTCCCAGTTTGACAGCAAACCATTGATAATGACTCTTTGAATATGGTCTGTCAACTAGTTGTGCACTCATAGCAAATTCATCTAAACCACATTTCCCTAGTTTGCTTATGAGAATGTCATGAGGGACTGTGCCAAATGCCTTATTAAAAATCAAGATCTATCACATTTACTGCTTTCCCGCATCCACTAGCCTAGTAACCCTATCAAAGTTCTCTATACTCCCCTGTCTTTATCTAATTTCAACTGGTACTAATGGTGGAAAAATACTCCTAACATTTAAATTGCAGAGCTTTGTTTTAACTGAAGTGGAGAGGATGCATATTGAAGACTTAAGTATTCTATAAAGGGTAGACATATGTGGGTGGGTGGAGAAAAAATTCTTTACTGGCAGATGTTATGGGACACCAAGTACATACTTACCTATAATTAAGTATCCATTCTTGAAGGGATGAAAACATCTTTCTTTTGACATTCTTCTCCACACCCATCACTCTTCCCCCATCTTCCAGCTCTGCACAAATTCTCAATGTCTGTGGAGAAAAAGTCAGTGCTATCCAGCACCATCACCCTCATTTTTCTCCATTCCTTCTTGCCTATCCCCTTCCCTCCCACTGTCCTTCCCTCACCTTCCAGCCTTTGACCTGTTCCCTTGATCCATTCCTTTTTTGATTCCAGACATCTCTCGCTCGGACTCTCATTACACTCCTCCTTCAACCACACTCTTTATTTGGCTTCTTTCACTCAGCCTCTAGATGTGCTCTGGTATCACTTATCCTAAATAAAAAAACCCTTACCTTCACCCTCTTGCCTTTCAGTTACTGTCTCATCTCCCTAATCCCCTTTGTGTCCAAGCTTCTTTGAGGGTAGTCTGTAAGGCGTTGAGGGTATGGGAAGGCAGGGCAGTTTGCCTATGAATTAGAAATTTCTTTCCCCTTCACCTACATGACTCGGAGCAGGGAGATTGAGAAACCGCCGCAATAAGCTACAGGAAGTAGGAAAGGTAGGAACAGGCTCCTGGCCCTAGACCATGAGTGAGAAAACTAATCACCCTCCACTTCCCCCAATTACAAGGAATAGTAGTGTCACTGTGTTGGCCAATCAGATTGTCCAAAATAGTGATATCACTCTCAAAAGGGTACTTGCTTTTTCTGCAAGGATGATATTAAAGATATTACATCTCTGTAGATGGGTATTTGAGTGGCTATCTGTAATTAGCTGAGCAAGCTGATTACACAATTACTCACCCATTCTCTAATTCATCCCGGTTAAATAGATATTTCCAAAGGCAGCAGCAGGTCGAATGTCAGTTCAGTTGTCCAGTGGAGTGTGATTTTATTTATCTCCTGCTACTGCGGTTTCCATTCTTGTTTGGCAAAGTCACAATCAAGGTAACAAATATTAATAAAGTGGATAGTTTGCAACTCGTTCTTTAAATCCTCACAGGGCATGTAGCTTTGTAAGTAGTGATTAGCTCCCTGTAAATAATAACCTGGCAAAGCACATGGTAAAGCTTCACTATAGGGAACGCTGCAAGAGATTTGTAGGTTGCTCACTTACCTAATACCACTGGGGAATCAAAATAATAGGAGAGAAAGTGAAGAGCGCACTGTAATAAGGAATGAGCGTGACCTGATAATACTATGAAAGGATGGCAACAGCTATGCCCAGCTGATGTGGCTTATTATTTTGCACTTAGAATCTGCACTTAAAAAAAAATCTTCTTTTTCCTTATGTCTAGGATTTAGTGCCCAATGCTGAGCAGAGACCCTGTCAAAGCCATGGATAATGCCACATAATAATATTTAAAAATAGATTGCAGGTGTCTGACCCAGGGTGTTAGAAATGTTTAACAATGGTGGTCTTTTTCAATTTCATTGGTAACCTGTTTTGCTTTCGCAGGCAGACTGCCATCTACCCAACAATCTCGGCAACAACATTTATCCCCCGCTAACTCTGTGTTGATTTTATAAACATTGCTGAAAACTATTGGGTTTTGATCTATAAGCAACATTCATCTCATTTATATTCTGTAATTCATAACATAATTCATTCAGTCATTTAAAAAAAAAATCTCAATCTATAGGGTAAAATCCTGACCCGGGTGAAAGTGAATGGCAAAATCCCCATCAATTTCAATGGAGCCAAGATCTCATTCATAGCGTTCTAAAGAAATCTAAAGGTTTTATATTTTTTCTTACATCAGAGACCTGTAGTTCCATAATCAAGCCATGCTATATTATCCTAGTTCCCTAACCTGAAAATACCTGCACTAAAATTAAGACAAGGTGGGTGATATCTTTTATTGGACTCTCTCACCAACAGAAGTTGGTCCACTAAAAATATTAGCTCACCTATCTTGTTTCTCTCATATCCTGGTACCCACACAGCTACATCAACACTGTATGTCCACTAAAAGTAGCATTTCTTGACAGCACCACCGTGTCAGTCAATCAGCATCATCTACAGCAGTGACTTCAACTCTCCAAAGGACATTGCTTTCCCTACAGCAATGGTAGTCAGGATAGTGCTACCTCTGATCTGAATGGCTGTGTCCTTTTGCCCAACCATAGTCCCTCTGGGCTCTACCAAAGGCAGAGGACTGCTTCACTGTTCAGTGTCAGGGATTTAGTACCAGTTTTTAACAACACATACCTGCATATAGGTGTATGTGTGATAGATGAATATATAGGAATACTGGTAATTACATACTTTATTTTAGCATTAAGCTGAGGTGATGTGGTCTACAGAGAAGGATTTGTAGGCAGAGAGGACCCAACTACAACCTTCAGGTGTTCATTGCTGGCCTACATTTTGCAATTGCTTGATAGAAGATGTTTTGTCCATGTGTTTTACACGGGATCCTTGGGCAAAATCTGAAGCTGAGTCATCAATAGTTAGACAGAATTGCAGTTGGCTAGATAAAGGAAGTAAACCATTAAACAACCAGGAGGTTTATAGTTTCCAACACAAGGTGAATTTTATTTGTTCTTTTTCGTACTCTGCAGGGATTGTTTTTGAAGGCTGTTAGGGGAGACTTTTTACTGTTAGTGGTAGCCTTCAAAAATAGTCATAAAAAGGACCTTCCTGGACGTTTGCTCTGGAATCCTAATGAGGTGCTTGCCAGCTATTCAACATCTTATGAGTACTTCAAATAAACCATCTTCATATAACGTTAAGGTTGTCATTAACCTGACCAAGCCAATCAAAAGCCAAGTTAAATTGCTGAATCTATTTCAAACTTGCCTAGTTATATATTTTCCAATGAAAATGCTCACTCTGACATAGAGAAGTGCTGTAACTCCTTAGGTATATATATATATATATATATAATATATATATATATATATGCCCCTCAGGCTTCCCCTGTGAGGTAGGGATGAGGTACATGGGAGATTAAGTGACTTGCTGAAGATCACACGGGAAATCTATAGCTGAGCTGGGAAGAGAACAGAAATCTTCCAATTCCCAGTGCAGTGCCTTTCCCATCGTACTTTACTCACACTGCCAGGCCACAATGCAGGGAAATAATGGTTGAATAAGAATAAAATGTTTAAAGCCAAGATTTTTAAAACCACATGATTTTTAAAACCCCTATTTAGCCATCTAAATAAATGGCCTGGTTTTCACAACTGCTGAGCACCCAGCATCTCCCATCAAGTGACTAAATTATGATTATATTTTCAAAAGTGCCTAAGGCCCAAATTTTTGAAGGTATTTAGGTTCCCAAGTGATAAAATTACTTTTGAAAATGAGACTTGGGCCCTAAGTTGCTTAACATTTTTGAAAAATTTACTCTCCATCTTTTATGTTGACATTGCATTGAGCTGTGAGGATGGAGGCTTAGGTTAAATGCTAACCTTGCAAAAACTTATGGAATTTTTTGTACCTTTTCGTGCAGCATCAAAGTTGCACTGACAGTAAAGAAATGCAGAGAGAGTATTGGAAAAGAAATGAAACCTGCTCAGATCTCTTCCACAGGCCAGAATTCCAATGTTTTACACACAAATGTCCATGTGTTTACTTCAGAGCCTCTCAATAAATGGATACAAATGTGAGCTGAAGGACCATTGGATGCTGGCCATTTTCTCAGCAAATGTCATTACTGAATACATTTGTGGTGCTTCCCCTGAAAATTCACAGTGGTCAGTAGGTCTTAATAAACCAGTGTGTTTGTTTTTTAGTCAGTCTAGTGGTTACTTATTAAGGTGAGGTATTAAATAAGTAGATGTAGTCAAAGTCTCCTAGGCAACATGATTTTTACATTGTTTCAGCTTCCATTCTATTAATTGTCTCCCTCCACGCTGCTGCCCCTTGCTGTTTATTCTCTCATCTCTGTTCTGTTCTCTTCTCAGCTGCTATCCCCTCCAGATTCTCCATCCCTCCTCCCTGCTAAGTCCACTCCCACTTTCCCCCTCCAAAACCTCTGCAATCCCCATTTTCCCCCTCTTCACTTCTTCTGCTTCCTTCACAACCCTTCTTTTACTCACACTGAAGTCCTCAGCCAGAATCACCCTTTCCCATCTTTGGGTGAAATTGTGGCCCTACTGGAGTGTGGGTTTTGCCATTGACTTCAATGGAGCCAGGATTGTCAAAATGGTTGGAATGCTCACTCCTTCTGCTCTGGTCCAAACTTGTGATGCACAAGTAAGATGTCCCTCCTCCATGTGAGAGATGATTATGAAAATGCTGTTATTCAGAAGATTGGAGTCTGACATATGAATTACATGGGATATGGAGGGCTGTCTGCCTAAGACTTCAATGCATATATTAGGAATGTGTATACGGTATACAAACAGCAATTATTAATATACAGCACATCTCTCATTTATGATCATATATTCAGTGTACATGTACACACACACACACTATGAGCCAGGTTGAGTGTACATTGATGTAACTCCTTGGAGTGAATGAAGCTCGGCTGATTTACACTAGTTTATGACAGATTTGTTCATATAACATTTCTTCATGAAGTTTGCTTTACATTTTATTTTCTGCTGATACCTCGTCACGGAAGTGTTACAAGATATCAAACCAGCAGGACACATTTTGCTTTCTTTTTTTTTAACTGAGTGCTATAGCTATTTTTGTCCACATTTTACTTTGTTTCCCACCTTGTCCTATGTTTCTAGTTTCACATAGAAGGGCTAATAATTCCAGACATCACTGACAGCTCTTTCTTAACCTTGTACTCACAATTCTGAACAACTCTTGACATATTGTTTCCTCAGAGCAGAGTACTGTTAAGAGAATAATGTATAAATGTAACACCCAGGGGCTGCTTTTTGGAAGTTGGACACAATCAGTGGAATTAACAGCACATATAAAATGTCAGTGCTTTTTTTTATTATTATTATTACTCAGTGGAGTTATACTCACATAGAACAGCTAGAGGAGTAGCTTTCACTTCAGTAGGCTTACCATCAAGTTTCCAATTTAAGGCAGTATAATATATATAAAATAAATCACTGAACAGAAAAATGTTATGTCTGAGGTACATGCTGATGTTAAAATACCTAATACCTGCATGTGATTAAGGATAGAAAATCTAAAATACTTTTTATTCCACTTTTAAAAATGTGCTTTTGCTATGAAATGGGATTGTTTGTGCTTGGTGTGTTTAGAATTTCCCACCTTCATATATGATGATATAGGATTACTATTTACGGGTATGTCTACACTGCAATAAAACACACACAGCTGGCCCGGGACAGCTGGTTCAGGCTCGTGGGGCTTAGGCTGTGGAGCTATAACATTGCAGGGGAAATGTCTGGGCTCCAGCCTGAGCCTGGACATCTTCACTGCAATTTTATAGCCCCACAGACGAAGCCCCGAGAACCTGAGTCAGCTGTCCCGGGCCAGCTGTGAATGTTTTATTGCAGTGTAGACATATCCCAAGGTACTTGCATGGACCCATTAATATAACATCTGAAAACCTCATCATCTTTGAAGTATTTATACTTATATGGGATAAATAGGAAGTGCTATTACCCCCATTTTACATACAAGGATAACAGAGGCACTCAGAGAGTAAGTGACTTACTAATGTCACACAGGAAACCCATAACAGAGCTGGGAAGTGAACTCAGATCTTACAAGTCCCAGGCTCATCTCCTGACCACTGAAACATCCTTCTTTGCTTATTATTTACTTCCCTGCTGACCCAGGTGCATCATACTAATTTTTATGTTCCAGCTTGCCCAGGAAATCAGATAAAAGTGTGGTTAGCTGCAAGCTATGATTAAAATATATCTATTTCTATTATACATAATTATGATGTAGTTACAGTTATGGCACCCAAAAGAGTAAAAAAAAAGACAGTTCCTGTGCCAAGGTACTCATAATCTAAGGCCCTGACCCGACAAAGGTGTAGGCGTAACCCACTGGTGAGTGCATGTTACAAGTCACCTCCTGTGTGTGTGTAACCTATGCCTGCTTGGTGTGGCATTCTGTCCCTCTCTAGTAGCACCTAGACCATCTAGCAATTAATGAGTCTGCTACAGCCTTAGCTTAGAGCCAGGTGGCTTTTAGCTCATATGGTAGAGACTCATACACCAAGCTTCAGAGGTCCCAGGTTCAATCCCACCCACTGATAACTGGGGTCTGTCAGTGGTACCCTTGATCCATGGAGGATGAGTCCGTTGCCCCCGAAAAAGAGGGTGCCTTAGCTCTTGAGGTCCCCACTTCAATCCCTGGAATGGCAGGAAACACATATTCATGCTGTCGACCTCTATGAGACTATGCATAATGTTCAGCATATACCTAAGATTTTGCCAGGTTGGGGGCCTAAGGGAAAGATTATAGAAGGCTGTTTTGTAAGTGGGTGGGGTGGAGTGGGACTGTTGTCTGGTGATGGAAAGCACAAAGACTACTTGTATCCCTGTGCAGCAGCAGGGCACAATTAAAATCACTGAGTTCCCTGGAACAAAGGAACTGCTTCTTTTAGGTGCAGTCTGCAGTACAAGTGAAGACAAAAGGAGTGGAGAGGAGGCAGAACCATGACCCAAACCCCTCCGCACCAGCCAGCAGAGCAACCCTAGACATACCATGGGAAATGCTCTGCACCTCCTGAAGGATTCTACTCCAGTACGTCACAAAGGTGTTTTGAGGCAGTCTGCCTCTTTGAAGCAGAATTCTCCCCACAACATTGTCTGAGACAGGGCTTCACTGCACTGTTCCTAACGTGGAGCAGTGCCTGAAGCTTGACTGGGCCTACATTTTAGATGTGACACAATGAGAGAAGCTGGTGAATATTAGATGGAGGTTTGGAAAAGGAAGAAAAAAGATTGCAGCAGTCATACAATCAAGTATACGTGCCTGTGTATGAACTGTAATTAGGGTCATTTCCTGCTAGTTTTTCAAAGCACTGGAAAGGGTTGCAGTGCATGATTACTAAGCAGATTAACAAATTCATAAAGTTTAAGGCCAGAAGGGGCCATCAGATAATCTAATATGACTGCCTGTATATCACAGACAGACCATTACTTTTCACCTAGTTTCCACTGTATTGAGCCCAATGACTAAAGTATAACTTGTAAATGAGTCACTAGCACATTTTAAATTATTTCTGGGGACAGGTAATTCTTTTTAAAATTCAGATATTAATCTTTTTTATCATTTCTTATAATAATTATCGATGATTTTTGGTTTGGAATGCAAATGTTTTCATACATACAGTCTTTAACTGGACACATTTTTCACTTTCTATCCTAAACAGTTGAGTAGTGTGACTGTATGCATTCAAACAGCTGCTGAGTAACGCTCCAGCAGTTGCTGCATGTCCGTGTTGGGTGTGATTCCTATATGTAATCTGTAAAGTTTGGGGACCCTTTAGGATGAAAGCACTATGAAAGGTAAGATATTGTTGTGTGGCAGCTCAGAGGCCCATTTTTCCTTAAGAATAGTTGTCTGACTTTTCTTCTCTGCTGGAACTAATATTGATAGACAAGTTTGTGAGGTGCTTTGTAGTTAGGAAGCTATTTATTATAGTGAGCTGAGATTGGTGCAAGTGATGAATAAAACCCCATTTCTGCAAGTTACTCCAAGAGAGCAGACCCCCAGCCCGTGTACAGAGCCCTGATGACTTCAGTGGAGCTCCATGTGGATGTAAAGTTCCACCTGAATGGAACAGCTTGCAGGTCTGGGGTCTACAGGTATTGGGTCCAGCTAAATGAGTAGTTCTATGATTATATGTGTGATGTGTTTTTACAATTATTATCTGTTTCCTTGCTTGGAGGCCACGCTTATCAACTACATAAAGAAACTCATGGCTATGCAAAAGAAAATTTCAGGAGGATGTCTACAATTGAAAAGGTATGAATTTGCCCCCAAATGGTTATTCTGATTGCTAAAAGTTCATCAGAAAGAGACTTTATCTTACTTTGTGTTCTGTTCTGTACTCTGAGCACACACTACAAATAATAATTATTATCTCCAATATTGACTTCTGAAACATTTTAGGATTCTTAAGTGCTTGGCTTTCTTAACCAATTGCAGTACAACCATTGCATTCTCTTGATAGATAATAATATACTGTAAGTTTGCTTTTTGGTACCACTCATTCTGGAGCATACAAGAGGAAAAGCTACTTTTGAATTAATCCTGATTACTGTACTGTACATGAGCTGTTTCAGGAAGTAAGGTGGTTGAGCCATTAAATAACAGCGACTATAATATAATTAAGTTTGACTTCCCCAGTGGAGAACCCATGCAGGGGGTATTCATAATACTTAGTTTTTATGGAGTGCTTTATTAGTCCAGGTCTTGCTCCCAGTGAAGTTAATGGCAAACTCCCATTGATTTCCTTGGGAATAGGAGCAGGCTTGCTACGAGCATTAACCTATTAAGCATCACAACCCGCCACTGCGAAGAAGAAGGTAAGCAGATAATTCAGCAGGTTTAATGGAGCACAAATACCAACTCTGAACACACCTCTCTGGAATATTGTGTGCAGATCTGGTCTCCCATGTTTACGAAGGATGAATTCAAACTGGAACAGGTACAGAGAAGGGCTACTAGGATGATACGAGGAATGGAAAACCTGTCTTATGAAAGGAGACTCAAAGAGCTTGGCTTCTTTAGCCTAACCAAAAGAAGGCTGAGGGGAGATATGATTGCTCTTTATAAATATAACAGAGGGATAAATATCAGGGAGGGAGAGGAACTATTTAAGCTTAGTACCAATGTGGACACAAGAACAAATGGATATAAACTGGACACTAGGAAGTTTAGACTAGAAATTAGACTAAGGTTTCTAACCATTAGAGGAGTGAAGTTCTGGAACAGCCTTCCCAGAGGAGTAGTGGGGGCAAAAGACGTATCTGGCTTCAAGACTAAGCTTGATAAGTTTATGGAGGGGATGGTATGATGGGATAGCCTAATTTTGGCAATTAATTGATCTTTGATTATTAGCAGGTAAATATGCCCAATGGTCTGTGATGGAGTGTTAGATGGGGTGGGATCTGAGTTACTACAGAGAATTCTTTCCTGGGTGCTGGCTGGTGAGTCTTGCCCACATGCTCAGGGTTTAACTGATCACCATATTTGGGGTCGGGAAGGACTTTTCCTCCAGGGCAGATTGGCAGAGGCCCTGGAGGTTTTTCGCCTTCCTCTGCAGCGTGGGGCACGGGTCACTTGCTGGAGGATTCTCTGCACCTTGAGGTCCTTAAACCACGATTTGAGGACTATAATAATGCAGACATAGGTTAGGGGGTTGTTACAGGAGTGGGTGGGTGAGATTCTGAGGCCTGCATTGTGCAGGAGGTCAGACTAGATGATCATAATGGTCCCTTCTGACCTTAAAGTCTATGAGTCTGAGTGTCTCCTACTCCCAAAACCTGGGGAAAGTGTAAAACTACTTCTCTCAACAAAAGAAACAATGTTTCCTATATCTACTCAATTTCCAGAAGGAGCCAAAAATAATGTGCACTTTAAGGAATAAGAGTGAAAGGAAATTTTCTGCAGATCATCTAAAAGCTCTAGTAAAGAAGCTATGTATATTTCAGTAAAAATTATACCAGCTGATCTCATCGCACTGCTTATGAAAAGCCACAGATTTCCTGCACTGCTAGGTCAAATAGGTCATTTTGGTCAAATAGTATTTAATACAAAAAAAAAAAAAAAAAAAAAAGATTGTTGTTGGGATGGTGGGCTGGTTGTTTTTGGCCAAACAAAGCATTTACAAAACAATATGATTATTTTTTAGTCTGTTCAGTCTTCCAAATATATGAAGTAAATATCACAAAAACAAATCGCAGCCAGTCACAAATGTTGGATACTGAGTCTTGAACAACTGAAATAAGAGTTTGTGAGCAACAGTAGCTCACCCAAGCTAACTTCAGCCAACATGGTTGACACTTACAAATAACGATGAAGACATTTACAGAAAGTAGGATCAGTTTGCACATGATTTCCAAACAGAATAAGGGCTACATTAATCAAATAATTTATTTATAAGAGATAATTTGACCAGCTCTACTCTGCACATCCTGTTACTGTAAGCAATTTGAAATCATATTTGACAAATGCCATATTTCTATGTATGAACATGACCGATTTGTCCTTGCTTAAAACTTTTTCAATACTAGATGTAACAAAAGATAACAGATGGCTTTGCCTTTTAAAAGACCTTTAGTCCATTTTTCATTTGCTACCTTTAGTTATAACTTCTTTGTTTTTATCACAAACACATCATCAAACATGAACAATCTCTTCTAACACATCGTTACCAGATTCCAGGGACACACCATCTTCACTTTCTATCTCACAAATTACCATCTTGCCTTCTGATGGAAGATTTTATCTAGCACAACATTCTACTATTCCTCAGAGGCAGAACTATGGTAGAAGTGCATTCTTTTCATTACATTTCTGTTTTTTTTTTGTAGGGATATATGTGTATCTACAAGGTTCTGATAGTTGGTCTAAATCAACAAAGAAAACACCAAACTGCACTCCTCAGAAAATAATTAGTAAAATAATCTTTTTAAATGACTAAAAACAGTGAGCGAAGAGATGTAAATACTAATCGTGAGACATACCTGCAAGTAGTTCTCTAGCCTTCCAGTTATAATGAAATTATGAACTATCTTTGACATTTGCCTTGAAGAATTTACATTGCCCCCTGCTTTTTCTGCTGGTATGCAAAATAGGCAAATTTTAAAATTAATCAGTCAGTAATCCACATCAGTTACAACTCTACCCAGTATTACAGGGACCGCAACAAAAGTCTCCATTCCCATTTAGAAAATCTATAAAAAGCCTGGTCAATTATGTAACCAGAAGTTTACTAAACACAGGTTCTTGCAGAATGGTTCCAGAGGAGTGAGTTATCCACTGAAATTGAAATGTTACCTGTCATGAAAAGTTTAACCCCCAGCACCATCAATGAGAATGACCTCGCAGTTAACTCCCATGTTGGGGGATAGCCAGAGAGGTGGTTTGCCAGAGAACTTGGTCCTAAGACCACTTAGGGACTTACAGATCATAACCCAAGTTCTGGTTGTGGCACAGGAATCTATGTGCCCTGTCTAATATATTGATGAAATATTTTCAAGTTAGGATGCATAGGATGGGATTCACACATGTATTTAGGCACCTAACTCCCCAGATGCCTAAATACCGTTATGAATTGACACCGTTAGGGTACGTGTATACAGCAAAAAAAAAAAAAAAAATACAAAAACAAAAAAAACCCAACCAAACCTGTGGCAGCGAGTCTCAGAGCCCAGGTCAACTTGTGCTCACAGGGCTAGTGGGGGCTAAAATTAACTATGTGGATGTTCTGGCTTGGGCTGAAGCCTGGGCTTCGAAACCCAGCGAGGGTGGAAGGTCTCAGATTCAGGGCTCCACTCCAAGCCCAAATGTCCACACAGCTATTTTTACCCCCGTAGCATGAGCCCTGAAAGCCTCAGTCAGCTCACCTGGGCTCTAAGACTCATTGCTGCAGGGCTTTTTTTGCTGTGTAGATGTTCCCATAGTAACCAAATGCCATTTTGCCTCAAAAGACATTGCTAAGTGCACTTTGCTTTAAGCACCAACATGTGTATTGTAGACAGACCCAAACCAGAAAGGATCAATATGAATATATGGGCTAACACAATATATCTCATTCTTCACAACTGTGCTAAGTTGTCCCATCGCAACTGCACCCAGTAAACAAAACCATTCCCAGAACTTTTCTTTGCAGTACTGCTGAAACAACAGCACAGTCCATTGGTTTAAAAAAAGAATTCTTCCCAGGGGTTAGCCCTTTATAATAGGTAAAATAAGAGCCAATTTAATAACACACTAAAAAAATTGAGCTATTATTGTACAGCTTTGCAGCAGCAAATGGTCCAAAACATACAGATGCTTAGCTTTATTGTAGCCACAATTGATATCCCAGGACATTTAAAGTAGAGTTTATGGAAATGTACAACAAACCAGTGTCCTATGATAATTCAATTACTCATACTCATTCTGCAGTGAAAAAGGATGTAATTTCTCCTTCTTCAACTCCGTTGGAATAGAAACCTTTTGTAGATAGGTTTACAACAACAAATGAGCACAGGTTTCTTCATCCCAATCCTATATTAAGAAATAACCGTATCCAGTACCTATCTGACTTTGTTTTCTCGCTGCATTGTATGCAGCTATGAATCTGCTGTATCCAATGCAGTCAGAGGAGAGTGGCTTTATGCATTATCAGTATCTATGCTAGTGCTAACTATTACTGGCATTTTCCCTCTGAACTGATATTCTCTTATAATTGAAAGTTTGAGAATCCCCCTCACTTACAAAATCCATTGTGAAAAGTATCGAGCCCTTTATCATTGTTTGTGTTCCCCAGCACTCAGCAAAATTTTTGCAGCAGTGGTATTAGATGGTGGTGTGTATATTCCATTCTCTTTTAAAGCTCTGAATATTGTCTCCAGCTTCCTGAAAGCAAAATCCTACTTAATCCGAATCCATTTGAACTTCTTAACTGGTTTCATTTTTCAGTGTAAACGTACTGGTTAGGGAAACAGCCTCTCGTTTGCATCTCCAGTTGTGATACTTAGGTACTTCTAGGTGCAGCATGAGCTCGAACCTGGCTGGACATTTATCTACATATATAGATACAATTTATCTATTCCAAGCTACAAGAATTGTTTTAGCCTTAAAAATGTTTCAGCCCAGTTCAGACTCAGTTCAAATTCTATGCAGGTTTTTAGGTCAATTCTTATTTTAACTGAACTGATTCGCTCCACTTCGATTTAAACATAATTCAAAAGAATTATCTATTATCTACTGGTATATCCCATGAGGACTTCTAACTACCAGTGTGTGACATTTTGGGTATGTCCACACTAGTAAGGGGTTGTGTCGCCACCTGCCTTGTAACCCTGGGTGCCTAAATGCTCTGCTGCTGGGGCTCACAGACTGGACACCAGCAGCCAACAGACAAGTATGCAGTTCTCTGAGTGTCTAAGGGTACGTCTTCACTTACCTGAGGGTCCGGCGGCAGGCAATCGATGTTCTGGGATCAATTTATCGCGTCTGGTTAAGACGCAATAAATCGATCCCGGATCGATCCCAGAAGTGCTCGCCGTCGACGCCGGTACTCCAGCTCGGCGAGAGGAGTACGCGGCATCGATGGGGGAGCCTCCGTGCCGCGTCTGGACCCGCAGTAAGTTCGGACTAAGGTACTTCGAATTCAGCTACGTTATTAACATAGCTGAATTTGCGTAGCTTAGTTCGAAGTGGGGACTTAGTGGGGACCAGGCCTCTGTGGGCCGTGCAGCCCGAGCTCAGCACACTGACCCCAGCAGCCTGCTCACAACACAGCAGCCTCACCCTCGTCTCCACCAGCCTTGGTTACTAGATTTAAAGTGACCCCAACACACCCCGAGGCCCAAATTCCCCCCAGACTGCTTGCCCTGAAGTGTTCAGCCCTCTCCAGGATCACTCAGAGAATTAACAAGGTTCATTGCTCCTTTAAGGAGACAACAGCACAGCTTATTACTTTAACTGGAATTAACAATCACTTCAGTTCAAACACAGCACTCAGTTGTTTTGATTCAAAATAAAACAAGTTTATTTAATAAAAAAGAGATTGGTTTTAAGTGAGATCAAGTAAAAGAGATAAAGATGGACAGGGTTACAAGGAAATAAAAGTAAAAACACATCTAAAAGTCTAAAACTTAATGTAAAACACAGTCTTTTTTCAGGGTAGATTTCTTACCAATATTTCTCCTTTTCAGCCATGGCTGGCTTTCTGTCAATCAGGACAGAAGTACACAGGTGCTGGTTTCTCTTGTCTTCAGAGCAGCCAGTGACAACCCCTTACTGGTCTGGATATACACCCAAAATGTCACACAATGGATAATCAAGTAAAAGCTCAGATATTACAATGATAAGGGACATATAAGCATCTAAACCAATAAAACAAACTGCTGGTGATATGGAATACACACCACCATCTGAAAATGATTGCCTGTGATTCTATATGCCACTACAATGGAACGGTTATCCAATGAATCATGTGATCAGTCATTCCATTGTCTACCTGTAATCCAGGGAATCACCCAGAAAGTACCTCAGTTTGCTAAAAAAACACATATGCAATTTTTGGTGACAAATTGTTACCATATAAGCAGGTTTCACCTAAGTACAGCCAATGGTCAGTGGCTTCTAGTCCACAACATGTGCTAATACCCTACTGAATAATAACATGTTGAAAACTGTGGAATATTATTAAATACTGGCTTTCCCTAAAAAGAGTAATTAGTTACACTTAGTAGGCCAGAACCTCAGACTTCATTGGAGCTACACTGACTTATATCTGCTGAGGATCTGGCCCGATATTGCTAATCCGGTGGGACTGTAACACTAGTTTACAAGAAATTTTCCTTGCTAATTTATTTTCTGTTTCTAGATTCAGGGGTGTCCAAACTGTGGCTTGCGAGCCACCTGTTGCTCTTTTACCATTAAAGTGTGGCTCTCGCCCCCCCCACATTCTTCACCTACCAGCCTTGGGGGGTGGGGAGGAGCTCAGGATCTCTGCTTTGCAGTGGGGTGGTGCGGTAGGAGCTTCTTCCCAGTGGGGAGGTGGGTCTTGGGGCTTCAGCCCTGTGGGGCAAACCTGCCAGGGCCCGGCGCTTCAGCAGGAGCGGAGCTGAAGTCCCAACCCCTGGCTCCCAGCAGGTATGCCCTGGCTCTCGAACTTCTGGAGGTTGTCACATGTGGCTTGGAAGGACAGTAGGTTTGTCCACCCCTGTTCTATATAATGACCCTGTGATAGGTGCTGGGCTTACCAGAGGTGCCGCCTAGTGGTTAGTTCACTGGGTCCCAGCTCTCCCCCTCTCTGTTGTCCCTCATCAACAATCTCTCCAACAGCCGATAGCCTCCTTCCTTGCAGCCTCACTCCAGGTTCACAATTGTCCTAGTTCCTGGGTTGTACCCCCAAGTCCTGCCTGGGGTCTGTCACACTCTCCCTCCATACAGGGTTTCAAGCAGACTGCAGTCCCTGATCAGCCCCCCATCTCCAGTCAGGCTCCTGGATCAGCACTCAGCCCAAGAGAAAAAGCTCCCAGCTACCCATCAACTGGGTCTCCTCACAGGACCCTCTCCTAGGACCTTGAGTAGCTGCAGCTTGCAGGTACCTCTCTTGAAGTAAGGACTTCTGCTGTGTCCTTGCTCAGGAACTTCCAAGATAGGTCTGTTCTCCTACCCAGCCTAGGCCCCCTTCTGGGCTGTCTGCCTCCCTTTTAAGCTCCTCCCAGCTGGAGCAAGCTCTGCAGGTGCAGCGGGGTGGAGCCACCTGGGCAGAAAACTGATGCTTAACCCCTCTGTCCCAGTGTCGGTTTTATACACCCCATCACAGATCCATGCTGGATGGATCCGTCTACTTGGAACTACAGTTCAGTAGGCAGTTGAGCACCTGGAAGCTTGAAGACCTATGGTTTGTCCCCTGGACTCCTCCTTTTGACTGCTATGGGTGTTGGTGACACTTGGTGCTGCAGTTCATGTTTAGAGCTCTTACATGGGACATGTGTGGAGCTGTCAGACTATTCCTAATGGCCTTAATCTGATAAGTGGGGATACCCATCTGAGCTGTCTGATGGGAGGTAGGCAGAGCAGATAGGTCCTGGTGTGGTGAGGACTATAGAGGATAGATCACTATTTTATTAACTTTTCTGCCATTGAGTAGTACTAGGGAAAGAAAAAGTGTGCAGTGATTGTCTTCTAGGGAAGGGAGAGGAGAAAGTGGAAAGCCAATCAGAAAGTGCCAAAAGCCATCAGACTTCTGATAGGTTAGTGGATGTCTTCTGGCCTGGGTGTTCAAGTAGACAAACCCATCTGCTCTGAGTCCGATTTCAGGAATACAGGACTGTCAAGGTTCCTTCCCCACTCTGAACTTTAGGGTACAGATGTAGGGACCTGCCTGAAAACCTCTAAGCTTCTCTACCAGCTTAGATCTGCTTTTGCTGCCACCACTCCCAATGTGCTAACTCCCTTCCCTGGGTAGCCTTGAGAGATTCTTCCACCAATTCCCTGGTGAACACTAATCCAAAACCCCTTGGATCTTAAAACAAGGAGGAATTAATTATTCCCCGCCCCCTTCCCTTTCCCCTCACCAAGTCCTGGTGAGTCCAGATCAATCCCCTTGGATCTTAGAACAAGGAAAAATCAATCAGGTTCTTAAAAAGAAGGCTTTTAATTAAAGAAAGAAAGGTAAAAATCATCTCTGTAAAATCAGAATGGAAAATACCTTTACAGGGTAATCAAACTTCAATTGCCCAGAGGAACCCCTCTAGCCTTAGGTTCTAAGTTACAGCAAACAGAGGTAAACACTCTAGCAAAAGGTACATTTACAATTTGAGAAAACAAAGATAAAACTAACACGTCTTGCCTGGCTGTACTTACAAGTTTCAAATATGAGAGACTTGTTCAGAAAGATTTGGAGAGCATGGATTGATGTCTGGTCCCTCTTAGTCCCAAGAGCAAACAACCCCCAAGACAAAGAGCACAAATAAAAGCCTTCCCCCCCACCAAGATTTGAAAGTATCTTGTCCCCTTATTGGTCCTTGGGTCAGGTGTCAGCCAGGTTATCTGAGCTTCTTAACCCTTTACAGGTAAAAGGATTTTGGAGTCTCTGGCCAGGAGGGATTTTATAGTATTGTACACAGGAGGGTTGTTACCCTTCCCTTTATAATTATGACAAGGACAAGGCATCTCACTGCATCACTTTGCGTTGCCTCATTAGGCTACACCGCGCTGTACTTACAGAACACCTTGTCAGGTCCAAAATGCCAACCGCTGTCGACCGGGCTCAGCTTGCTTTTAGTTTTGTTATGGGAAATGTTGAAAGGCCACCAAGGTCCTTCCGCAGTGGGAACACGCAATTTAGTGTCAGTTCTGAAAGGAGGACTATTTTTTGTTAAACTGCATAAGCAACCTGACAGCAAATTCACCCCAGAGTACACTGTGTTTAGGAAGAGAAAGGTCACTCTGGCAGTGCATCTACCCACTGCTTATTAGGTGCACTACACCGCCACAATATTTTAGGGTATTGTCAGAAATCAGTTTGTTTCTTGTCACTGGAAACGGAACACTTTTTCTTCTTAATAAAGACTTCCTAATAGCACATCAGCATGTCACATTATGGTGTTGTATCCCATGCTACCGTGATCAGCACTCGTTATCATCAAAGGATAATTGTTATTAAAGCAGCAATGTTCAGTGTAGATATCTGATGTAAAAGCAGGCATCAAAAGGAAATGCATAAAATCATAGCATCCAGCACACGGTTATCATAAAGCCAGTGGGGAACCTGCTATTAGCCGCTTGAGTTTTAAAGGCTAGATTATATCCAGCTTTGCGTGAGTGGGAGCAAGATGCCCTCCACCCCCCTTCATATGCAGGGAGAGGTACGATTGCAGAGATGCTAACTCCCAGGGTGGGTGGGGTAGTACCATGGCCTCTCATTACTACACTGGTGGGCTGAGAGGAACTCTTCCCGCCCAACCTGCAAAGGGAAGTATACGCTGTATTCCTTTCAAAGGGTGCAATAGTGGCCAAGTGCCCCCTGTGTGCCCAAAGGCCTGATGACAGCCAGAACCTCTGCACGCTTCCTCTTCCAAAAGCAGTCAGGGAATCAGTTACTCAGACACCCTTTTTATCCCACTTCAGTGCCAAGATGACTTAAGCAGCAATTGAGGATTTTCCTGGTGTGCCCTACACCAGCTGCTCTGGCCTGTCCCAGATCCTGGGGATTGGGGTCCAGGAGCCAGGGAAGGAGCATGTCAACATTGGAGCAGGTGGGATGGGGGAGTAAAGCAAATGCATTTTGGGTGATCCTGCCTGGCACAGTGGTTCCTTGAGAGACTTTATCCACTGACATAAGTTGAAGGAGCTTTGACTTCAATGGGACTATTAGTGCTTAAAGCTAACCACGTGGTTAAGGGTTTTGCTGGATCATGGCCTATGTACTCAACTCAGTCATTCCAAATCATTTACATGGTTGGGGATTTTTTAAAATCCAGACCAATATATCTCATCAGTTCTCACTGACCTTCTATGTTTCCTAGACTCCCTACTTTGACTTCTTTCTACTTTTTTTTCTTCCTTATCCCATCATCTCTCTTGCTTCTCTGCTCTCCCTCCTTCTGCTCTTCTCTGCACTCTGTGTTCACTTAAGGCCAAACATCCTTCTCCAAACCTTATCGAGGCCATGACAGTGACTATGTAGCTCCAGTGCCCAGAAACACAACAGGATGGGGAGAGGTGTCCATATAGTGGCTGCACTTGAGTGCAGTGGTGAGCACTACATTTTTAAAATGGCTTTCTCTAAATCCTCTCCTATTTTTTTCCACATTGCCTTCTTCTCTTTTACCATTAATATGTCTAATAAATGTACCAGATCATGCCACACTTTTCCTTTTTAGCAGTTAGAGGAGGCAGAGCTTAACACTGGCTCAGGGGTGGGGGGAGGGCCACCTTGCCAGGCTAAGCATTCGTCCACCACTGATTCAAGAGTGAATCACCCTATCAATCACAGAATCTGTGATCTTCTCCTGCATAGAGCATTTCATCAAAAGGCAAGGATTCTCTGATTTCCTCCCTTCTGATTCTTTTTACTCTATTCTGACTTGACTACCATGAATAGTGATGCCCTTTGGGACTTCCAGTTACTTGCAGTTCTCATTTCTAATGGTACAGAGAAAATCCAAATGCAGTCTTTGAAATACAATGTGAGTTATAAGCAGGATCCCTTCCAATTAAGCTGTTTCACTAATCTCACTGTATTTGTAGCCATTCATATTCTGAATGCTTCTCTTTAGGTTTAGGTCTTTAAAATAAAATTAAAAAAAAAACACATCCCTTAACTCTATATTTTAAATTGTAAGTGCATTTAGCTTTGAAATGAGAAATGGGCTTCATGGAAAATATTTTTTTTAAAAGGAAATCCAACTGTATCATTTTAATATTCTTATTCCACTCTTTTCCATTTGAGTTTACTGATACTACATTTCCTATACTAGAGTAATAATGATTTCCAGCCCTGCAACAGCGAACTTTAATTTAATTACCATCAACTGATGATCACTGTAGTATTTAAAATCCTTACATCCTCCTAGGAGCTTTTCTCTGCAGTTGCTGTGATGTGCTTCAGCACTTTCAAAGTTTTTACACTGTGATGAAGCTTCTGTCTGTTCTCATCTTTCCCTAGAAATAAAGGCATTCATTTTAACTCATTTTTTAACCCTTGTAAATAAATTAACTTAAATCATTGGTTCAAATCCCAGCTTGTTGTGCACTTGTTAAGAAATTAGCACAAAAATCCATCCTGCAGCTGTTACTTATGGCTGAAGATGGCTGCCTCTATTTTGGTCCTCTCTAAAAGAGGCTACTCCACAGGTCCTTGGTACAGAAGCAGTACAACTGGGTAGCTCCAAGAGCCCAAATAATTTTTATACGCGCGCACACACACACACACACAACCTTCAGACTATAGGGCTGGCACCAACAGTGACATGGGTGCACATTAAAGCTGCTGTCTAGTTGTGAAAGGATTAGATTTTTATCAGTAAATGTCTGTTGTCTGTAAATGTCAATTTCACTGTACACACAAACCAACGGAAAAATATTTCCATCCATAATAATCAAAATTTACAGATAGTCAAAGTAATAAAAATGCTTCTTGAGAACTTATAAGATTCAAGGATATTTGCTTTTTATAGTTTGACATGTGATGTTGACAATTTGTGTTTTAGTGTTTATAAAGCTTAAACTTTTTGAACTTCAGTGTCTACTGTCATTAAATAATTGGGGCCAACATGGCTACAACAACACTGCAAACATGAAATAATTATTCTCTGACCCCCCACAATTTCCCAGAACTCTGGACATTTAAAATGACAAAAAATAAGAAATGCTTAAAGCCCATAGTTTTTTACATTGAATTCAGATACCTTAAATTCAGCTATGCAGTTGTTCTACATGCAAACCATTTACTTCTGTGAGAGTGATTTGTTTGCAACCCCACAATGAACATGTAGGATACCTGGAAACATGTCCTTAGGAAAAAGTTGTGTAGGCCGTAAAATAAGCTGCCTCCCCATTTTCCTACAAACCAAACAATTCTCATGAAATCAAAGAGCAACAAATTACTGGCATCTAGAGATTGGGTTTAATTTTTTTTTTCAGTTGCCTGAGATAATTAAGAATCTTAGAACTAAGGAAAGAGTCCCATTGACTTAAATGGGCTTTAAATCCAGTCCTATTTGTAGAATCCCCTAGGCATCCCTATACTTGGTATAGGGAATACTACAAGCACTGAAGTAACATTAGTTATCCAAGGCAAAATTGGGAACTTTAGTGTGACAGCTGTGTCCCAGGGAGTATGCAAAAGAGGAGACTACTGACACAGTAACAGACATACTGACCCAATCATCACCAGCTGTGGAAGCAAAAACATCAGTCCTGAAATGTCTTTGTAAAACTGAATGTAAGGATAGCTGAAGACCTTCCTTATTACCTCATTGTGTGAGTCAAACTCAGATTCAGGCAAACTCGGTTTGCTTCTGTGAAAGGCTGTTTCCACAATGCAAGGTACTCTGTGTACTAGAGGCGCCTAGAAAGAACTTTGATTCAAAAGCCTGTCCTCCATTTGATTTATTCACAGTTCATCTGCTACACAGAGCACTGTCAGCACTGCTGGTGGAACTGATATTGAGAGGAGAACATTGCATATTGCAGTCATTGTTTAATGTTTCACTTAGAAAAAAAACAGAACTTGGAAGATTTCCCAAATTCTGCATCTGTGCCTTTTAATTTATAACTCAAAGGAATGGGCAGACCAGGCAAGTAGAGAAGATTAATACATTGATTAGCAAAAGGTAGTCTCTCTCTCTCTGTCTCTCTCATGGGCTGTCTCTGTAGGAAACATCTAAATGATTACCTTAGACACAGCAAACCCTCTGGCAAAGTTAGACAGAAAATAAGGCTAATACTATGGGCTTGATCCAAAGGCCATTACATTCAGTGGAAATCCACATGCTGATTTAGGTGAGTTTTGGATGGAGCCCAGTATTCAAACACCTGGCACTCATGCTACTGCATGTGTGCCAATCCCTATTTACCTAGCTGAACATTCCATGTGCCAGTTGCCTACTTTTTGGGAGTCTTTTTGTTCTAAGTGAAACATTAAATCAAAATGGGATTAATTAGAAATGGAGGGAGAAAGAAGGATGGACCATCATTTCCTTTTTTTGCAAGATAGCACAGAAAGAAAAAGGATATGGCAAAAGATGAACTAAAACTGGGGATCTTTAACATTAATCCTGTGCAGCTAGGACCACCTATGCACTTCCTGGCCAAAAAAGGACTACATGGTATTGGCACAATGATGAGTTATGGATATTGGTCATCTCAGAGGCTGCAATGGTGCTTGCAGTAGCCAGGGATGTTAAAGGATTTACCCATAACGGAGAGCTATGTTGCGAAGGGGGCCATTAAATAAGTCAGAGTCCTTTTCTCAGATAGATACAATTTGTGTAGCTGTTGCCACATTACTGAATAATTCTAAAGCTTTTTCACAGTCTGTGTATGTCTTGCTGTGTTTCCCCATGATAGCTTAAGAATCATTGGATGCCTATTGACATATTTTATTTCATGGGCTCTCTGGATTTATTAGCATTAAAAAGCTGCTCTTTTTTGCAGTTGTGTGAGAAGGAACTCTTAGAAAATTTAAAGCTTTGACATTCTTACGTATTCACTGTACTCCTGAGAATTCAGAATTGTTGGACAAGACTATTCCCTTCTTTATATTTTTTGGGGAAAAATTATGATGTCTTTCAATATTAGTTCAACATTTTAAATATGGGAGAACGTGGAGAACCCACCTTTTTTAATCTCACCAGATTGGAGCCTTCTTCTGCTTCTTGGTTTCCAATACTATGCAAAACTTTCCTGTGGGGTCTGTTCTCAGTGTCAACTATTAAGTTCCTCCATAGGATACAGTGTGAAGAGTTGAATGAGTAAGACGTTTTTCAGTTTGGGGCTGAACCGGAAAATCTAAAAAATTAAGAAAAGACTAGGCTGATATGGAAAAATTGACGCAAATGACTCCTCTTCCATCAGTCTGAGTATAGTATATTTAAGGTTACAAAAAATCCGTTATGGAGATACTGTATATCCAAAGCTGACATAACAACAAATAAGAGGCCAGCCAAGATTTTCAGAAGCAACTAGAAATTTTGGGTGTCCAAATGAAATCACCCTTAAAAGGCTTGAATTTCAGGGGCTGGATGCTCAAAACTAGATGTGGTCCAAATTTTTTCACCAAAACATTTTTTTCAATTAAAAGTGTTCCACATTTTCTTGTTGGGGTGGTATTTAAAGTTGTTAAAAGCAGCTACTGATTTTGTATGCTTCAAATGTTGCGTACCCAACTTTATACACCATAAAGGGAATTGATTTTCAGAAAGTAGTGAATAAGGCTGGTTAAAAAATGCCAATTTTTTCATGGGAACTTTTAACTTTTTTAATGTACTGCACAATGTTTTGTTTTTCAAAAATCAAAACAAAACTGTAAAACTGAATCTTTTCTTTAAAAACATTCATTTTCATTAAAAATATTCATTGCTGGCAAAAAATTTAGCTGGAAACTGAAAATATTTACCAAAATTGTTTTGGGAAACCAAACAAAATTGCAGATTGTTGTTGCTGTGAAACTTATAGTTATTTACAGGAAATTTGGGGGAGGGAGGGGAAAGAAAGAAAAGAAAGAAAGAAAGAAAAATTCCCATGAAAACAACTAGCATTTTTTACCAGCTGTACTCACCACTTTTTTTGAAAAAGAGTTTCCTTCATGGTGTCTCAGATTGGGTACCCAAGAGGTAAGGCACCCCAAAATCACTTGTTGGTTCTGAAAATCGTTGCCACCATATCAAGAATTTTTGCACATGTCTACACACAAATGTTGTTCTGGTTTAACTTAAATCGGTGTAATAAAATTGATTTAGTTAAATTGATGGAAATCCTCTATATGGATACTGCTATATCAGATTAAAACTAGCTATGGTACAAGCTAAACAAATATACACTAGGTTTAATTAATTTTAGAGTGTCCATACACAAAGGTACACTAGTATAACTGAATCAGATTTAAATCACAACTTTACATAAACCAGTTCACCTTTGTGCATAGACCAGTCCTTTAAAGAAACGTTTAGATGTTATCAAAGGATAAACCCAGTGACTTGCTAGACTAGTGCTATATTCAGGTATATGCAGTTAAAGAGTTATTATAGGCCAGTGGTTCTCAAAGCTGGCCCACTGCTTGTTCAGGGAAAGCCCCTGCCGGACCGGGATGGTTTATTTACCTGCCGCGTCCGCAGGTTCGGCCGATCACGGCTCCCACTGGCCATGGTTCGCCGCTCCAGGCCAATGGGGGCTGTGGGATGTGCTGGTAGCGGCCGACCAGCTTTGAGAACCACTGTTATAGACCATCCTTTTCAAAGTTGGGTGACTAAAGTTAGGATACTAAATCTATATTTAAGTAACTGCAAGCTAGATGCTTGGACTGGACAACAGGGGATAGATCACTTGATGATTGCCCTGTTGATTCCCTTTGAAGTATGTAGCATTAACCACTGTCAGAAGACAGGATACTGGGCTAGATGGACCATTGGTCTGACCCAGTATGGCCGTTCCTATGTTCTTATATCCTTAAAGTAGAGGTTGCCGGATTTTCAGAAGTGCTGAATAACTCCATCTTCTACTGAGATCAAAAGGAGTTGCAATTACTTAGCTGCTTTGAAAATCTTACTGCTGTTATTTAGGAGCCTAAATATGGATTTAAGAGTCAAACTTTAGGCACGCAGATTTGAAATATCTGACCATAATGTTTGACAGGCACAAATGCAATTATTATTATGGTAAAATTAATAGGAATTATGGTATAATAAACTAATGAATAGTGAACAATTTGGTGAATTGGTTCTTTTCCCTGTTGAAAACTATTTGTGAACAGACTAGAACTTTAAAAATGTGCTCACCTTTTTAAATTGTTTAAGGACTGTTTTGTGTGAACACATTTCAAACTATGGATACTTGCAATCTGTTCAATGCTACTCTTTCCGTATTTATAGTCACAATTACAATTGGTCAAAAAATGGAATTTCTATCCTGCAGGACATTTTGTGTTGTCCAAAATCAGGATGAAAATTCATAGATTCATAGATTCTAGGACTGGAAGGGACCTCGAGAGGTCATCAAGTCCAGTCCCCTGCCCACATGGCAGGACCAAATACTGTCTAGACCATCCCTGATAGACATTTATCTAACCTACTCTTAAATATCTCCAGAGATGGAGATGCCACAACCTCCCTAGACAATTTATTCCAGTGTTTAACCACCCTGAAAATTCAAATCTCTAAATATTTTGCAAAACAAAATAATCCAAACTATTTAATTTTGTCCATATAAAAATACTTCATTTCAGTACCGTTGCAACTTTTCATTTTGAATTTATCATTAATATAATTACTCAGAATGATAGGCCAAAATGAAAAAACTTGATCTTATCAAAACAAAACAATTCAGTAATTTCCTGTTGAAGATTTGGATGTAATTGATATGTTCCTGCAAAATGTTTCAGTTTTGTTGAATCAGTATTTTCAGATGGAATACGGTTCATTTGGGAAAATTTCAACCTGTTGCATTCATTATTTCAGCTGTAAGACTGGTTACCTAAGTTAGGCACTGAAAGATTTGGAAAAAAAACATTTCCTTACTATTCTCAGAGGTCTAGAGTTATGTGCAGGCATCAAGATGTGAACTTGTCTCCCTACATATGTTAAGGCAAGATCCTCAGCTGGTGTCAATTGGCAGAGCTTCACTGAAATCAATGGAGCTGTGGTGACTGATGCCAGTTGAGGATCTGGCCCATGTCCATATTATTACACTGTAATGAACTGGTTACTTTCTCTCTGTTTGTATTTTCCGTTAAATAAAATAAGTTAAGTACACTACGCACTTGGTCATGACAAATTTTGGATGTCAGGATTTGTCAAGCAGACAAATACTAGCATATTGTAGCTTGACCTGGCTAGTACCCTAATCAGAACAGTTCAGCTGTATGTCCTGGATCTTACACTGCCAGTAGCAAGTGGAGATTCTCCTTTAGAATCATAGAAGATCAGGGTTGGAAGAGACCTCAGGAGATCATCTAGTCCAAACCCCTGCTCAAAGCAGGACCAACGCCAACTAAATCATCCCAGCCAAGACTTTGTCAAGCGGGGCCTTAAAAACCTGTAAGGATGGAGATTCCACCACCGCCCTAGGTTACCCATTTCAGTGGTTCACCACCCTCCTAGTGAAATAGTGTTTCCTAATATCCAACCTAGACCTCCCCCACTTTAATCTCATGAGTTAAGGTTCTGTGGTTTTGGAGGAGGAGTAACTGAATTCTATCCTGTCTGACACACTGAAATTGTTAGGTGCTATAGTCTAATGCATAGTGAAACTGTGAAGGTTCTAGGTGGTTCGAATTTGTACAACATATTGTATGTGAAGCAATTAAAAGAAAATATAGTGTCATTTAAGAACCATCCAAAATCGTGTGAAACAGATTCCTGTGTAGCACAACTTGATAGAAAGTTTTACATGTAAATGAACTATGGTAGAGATGGTGGAAGATGCAAAGTATTATGATTAGCATATCACGATGATAAATGCATGGCCTGCTGGTCTTTATAAGCATATATAAATATCAACATTAAAGTTTTAAGGTTTCTGTTCTCCTTACAGGTCTTTTATTTACCCTTTAGTCAGAAAAATCTGACATCTCAGACATACTTGGCAGCAACTTAAAGGGAAAGAAGGGAAAGAAATGAAGCTATTAATTAAAGAAATGGTTGATGCAACTACAACCCATATCGCCATGCAGAAATACAAATTAAGCATTATAAGATAAAATAAATAATTAGGAATACATTTCAAGTGTCTCAATAACCAACCTCCTGTAAAAAAAACCCAGTCTTTAAACCCTACAATCTCCTTCTGAATTATGGCATGAAGTGAAATGAATTTTGTAGGATCTGTTCCAGTGCAGGAAACAGCAAGTGGCTCAAACCTTGGTGGTATAATTCAGCACAAGTGTCAGCACCTGTTCAAGAAGGCTGCAGAATCGAGTTGCTTTCAGAGAAGATTATTTATTGAGCATTGGGATTTGAGAATTTTTGAAAATACAACTAGTCCCTTGACCTTTGTTAGCACAGATATATTTCCCATTCTGTAAAATGATCATGCCAGGCTGGTGACTTAGCGGTATCAGCACGGTGTTTTGCTGTGCAGGAGAGATGCTTAGAGCTCTCATTCCCTGAGCCAGTGAAGCCTGAGTGCTTGCAGATGTAATGCAATTGGTATCAATACAGAAAGGCAATGACTACGCAGTACAATGTGTTCTCCCCTGCAATCTGAGCCACGTAGTCACATTAGTCTTACTGTAGAAGGAGATGGCTTTCCCCTCCCCCACACCTCCCTTTTCCTTATAGCTGAAGGTGGTCTTTATTCAGGACCCAGTTTAGGAGCTGAATGCACAGACACAGCAGGAAGTGACTGAACACCATGGTCAGGAGGGCAAAATCTCTGGGGTGCCACTCTGGCTCCATTAAAATCAATGACAAAAGTCTCATTGACTTCAATGGGCCAAGAGTTCACCTCTAGTTTCAATTGATTTTTGATCTGAACAGGAGCAAAGGGTGCACTCTCATCAGTCCTTCCCCTCCCTGCCGCCCCGATGTGCACAGGTAGGTGGGCTGGCAGGACTACTCCAGAGCAATGCTTTCTACACACACACTCACCACTCCAAGTGGCCCCAGACCGCCTTTAATTAAGAGAGCAACATGCCAATTAGTACAGTACATTAAACAGAACTGGAGCTTTGGTTCATCCCCTAGGCCTCCCAAACATGTGCTCTGCCTGATGAGCTCATGAAGCAGATGTGACAGCTCATGCTGACAGGCAAGGCAGCCTTTTATTGATTGCCTATGCATTCCATTACCTAAACTGCAGAACCAGTGACGGGGAAGCAATTTAAAGGAAAAGTCCACTTTGAGCTGGTCTGGATCTTTTTTTAAGAGGAGCCATGGAGTCCCAGGGAAATATCTTGTTCCAGAAGCACTTGGAGATTGTGTCGCCAGAGCTCCTCCTTTTTAAAGGCTCAATAAGCTCAAGAGGGCAATTCGTGTCAATGGAGATTTGGGCATTTACCAGTCAAGCTCCTTTAGGGGGAAAGATGGGTTTAAAAACCTGAGACTGTAAAATAGTATTTTAATAAAAAAATTTTAAAATGGTTTAACGTCAAGAAACGTACAATTGGAAATATACATAAATATTGATATGGAAGCAGATTGATACTACTGCTAAGAACCCCTCCTGTAACAATGACCACTGCTATCCACAACAAACAGTCAACCTGTGGAACTCTTTGCCAGAGGATGTTGTGAAGGCCAAGACTATAACAGAGTTCAAAAAAGAACTGGATAAGTTCATGGAGGATAGGTCCATCAATGGCTATTAGCCAGGATGGGCAGGGATGGTGTCCCTAGCCTTTGTTTGTCAGAAGCTGGGAATGATGATAGGGGATGGATCACTTGATGATTACCTGTTCTGTTCATTCCCTCTGTAGCACCTGGTATTGGCCACTGTTGGAAGACAGGATACTGGGCTAGATGGACCTTTGGTCTGACCCAGGATGGCGGCTCTTATGTACCCATGATGTAGTGCTTCACAGATACACAACTAAAAAGATGTGAGACACAGTGATCACTGCAACCATCTGTAAAGGAACCCTCATTTCCACAAATGGCAGAAAATTGGTTTTCTTAGTTAGGGGCCTGAGCTGAATCCCACTGAAGTAAAGCTGAAGACTCCCATTGCTTTGGACCAGGCCCTAGATGGAAAAAACATCATAACTAGAAGAAAGCAAGCAGATAAGTTAAACTCTATGGGAAACTGTCTCAAATGCAGGATGAAATGTGCCCAAGATTGATTGTAGACCTTGTTCTATTTGCTTTATAAATTAATAATGGGCTGTGCCCTACTCAAGGGAGCCTCTCCACATCACAGTACATACCTTTTAGCTTTGTACCTCCTGCAGAAAGCAAGCCAAAGTCTGCTTTGAATTACATCCATCCATACATCATCTGCCCTCTTTGATTTCATTGGGTGGAACTGAAGGTAGTGTTTGCTCCAACATCTGCATCAAGGAACAATATGCTCAGTGCTACTTTTTAAGTGCCTTAGACAACTTTAGCACAAACTCCACTTAAAATACCAGTTTCTTTCTTTCTTTCTTTTTCAAATTTAGATAGCTATTTTTTTCCAGGTTTTCATGGCCTTATTCTGTATGTATTCTGTGTGTTTGCTGTATGAATTTGGAGTCATTGTACTTCTCTTATATGGAAATTACAGTGATTGACATTAAATAGGTTTTTACTTACTTTTTTTTTTAACCTATAAGCAAGTTGTTATGGCCTGAGCAAGTTTCCCTTATACTTATAGGCCCCAAATCCTGCCAAACATTTACCACATGTTTAACTTCAAGCACATGAGTAGTCCCATTTAAATCAATGGGACTACTGACGTGCTTAAAATAAGCACACACTTAAGTGCTTAACTTGATTGAGGCCGTAATTGGCGATACCACTATAGTCAGAATAAAGGTACCCTTTGTAACTAAGACCACTGTAATATACTGTATGCATGCCTAACAAGAACAAGATACAGAAAATAGTATCAAGTCAGCAGAGATTGTTTGTTTTTTTAATTATTTCAGCTTATTTTAGTATTAGAAGACAGTTTGGGGTTTACATATACATCTCACATGATCCCAGGTTTTATAGGTGTCCAAATGTTTCTTTTATTAACAAGCCTCAATTTTGATTGGTCAGCTTGAGGTACCCTTGAAGGAGGCTGAATTTACAGGATGGGTACTGAGTATTTTCTGAACACTTGACTGCTTTAAAGTGTCAAATTGGGCAAGCCAGGCCTCTAAAAAATCACTAGTCACTTGAAAATTTTGACCATATATATACACACGTATCTTAGGTGCTCAAATTATTAACACAGTGAACCAAATAATTTCATTTAGTAACTACTACATTCTGCTATCCACATATACTTAAACAGCAGCATATTTCACTAGGAATCCAAGGATAAATTGCTTGGTGACTTTGGCTCAGATCCTCAAAGAAATTTAGGCTCCTAATTTCCACAGATTTCAATGGACGTTAGGAACATTAATATTTTTGAGCATCTGGGTGTCTCTTATTTGTGCTACTTTTATGTACTCTGCCTGGCTGCTACTATTACTACACAGTGTCTCAGGAAGATTTAGAAGAACAATCAGGAGTAATATAACATGGCCTACAGCTATACTTCTTTATGTGGGCTGGGCATATGAGTTCAACCTTTAGATGAACTTGGCATTTGCTGGCTAAGGGAAATGACCCTATACCTGTTAAAATAGGAAAGCAGATCTGTCTGCATTAGTCACAATATGTTCAGAACTCATAATATAATGTATTATTAAACATGAAATAGGATGAGTAGTAGAGATGCTAAAGATATTTTCTTTAAGGTAAATTTTTATAGGTGCATAATATATCCTTGAAAATGTAATGGAACTGTTTGAAGTCCCAGTGAAGATAGAAGGCAATTATTTACAGCTGCATATTCATGCGTGAGGACTCCATACAGCACAGCATACATTAAAATGTCATCCAGTTAATATGGCCAATCAGGTGAAACAAGCTTAAATGCAATGCATAAAACCTTTTTGAATCTCTGAAATACACTATGTCCAGGCTTCCGTCAGAAAGCATTACATTTTTGCTCTCCACTCCAGCCCACCAGTGCTGCACATCCTCTTTTTTAAGGCACTCAGTGGTATGGTGATTAACATCTGATGAAAAATGTCAAAGGCAGACAAACAGGGAAAATCTGCAGAGAACTCTTGCTCTCTCTACCTGTCTATACTAGGATTTTATAATGCGTTCGTCTCCGTAGGATCAGAACACTTTCCATGCAAAACATTTCTGGAATTTCCCACAGAATTCCGACTACCTCTCTTTAAAACTACCTTTATTGCTCATGTTCAGGGCTAAGAAGATGGATGATCTTGCAGTTAAAGGATTAGGCTGGGATTTAGAACATCTGGGTTCAATCTCAGCTCTGCCACAGATGTCCTGCGTAGTGCTGGATAAGTCATTTAAAATAAAGTAAGTCACACCAAAATAAGGGTGGCATTTACCGGGGACTTAGATGAAGTGTTGCAGAACCTCACTTCTAGGCACCCTGCTGCCTAATCTTTATTAAAACTTGGACATAGTGAATTTCGGAGATTCAAGAAGGTTTTATGCATTACGTTTAACCTTGTTTCACCTGATTGGCCACATTACCCATATGCCATTTTAATGTATGCTGTGCTATATGAAGTCCTCATGCGTGACTATGCAGCTGTAAATAATTACCTTCTATCTCACTGGGACTTGAAACAGTTGCATTGCACTTTCAAAGATATATTATACGCCCATAAAAAGTTACCTTAAAGAAAATATCTTTAACATCTCTACTGGTCTTCCTATTTCACGTTTAATGGTACAAATCTTTCACTGCCCCGAGTTAGGTGCCCACTATGCAATGCATGGGGAGAGTTAGATGCTAATAAAGGTGGTTCACAGAAGCCAGCACACTGAGCAGGGAGCCACCTAAGCTAGCCAGTAGTAAATTCCTGAAAGTGGCGTAGCCTATGACCCATCCTCAGAGGGAGCTAGGTGTCCAACTCAAGGCCAAAGGAGGATCCTCCTTCCCCTTGGGATTCACAGCCATGAAGCATGTCTTGGAGTTGGGCATCTTTTTAAGAGATGCCAAGGAGCATGTGGTAGTGTCACCATCCCCTTTTCCTCAACAACCCAATGGTTAGCGCACTCACCTCGGTCTCCCATGACCAAATTCAACTCCCCTCTCTGCCTGAAAGGAGCAGGAACTGAATTTAGGATTCCTATCTCCCAGCTGAATGTGCTAACCACTGGGCTATGGGACATTGTGGGGTAGGTCTCTCATCATCTCCCAGTTCAGGTTGTTCCCTTTTGTATAAATTACTTAAATATTCATTACTCAAGACAGAGGTTGACTCTGTAGACCAGTGTTTGAGGCATTCACCTGGGATGTGGGAGACTTGAGCTTAAGTCTCTTCTCCAATCAATATTTAAGCACTTAATACAAAGTGGAACAGCCTCAACAGGAGAGTTTGAGACCTCCTTTCCCTTCCCCCTCCCCATAGAGAATACCCCACAGCCCAGCAGTTAGTTGCTTCCCTAAAAGGTAAAATACATGGGTTCAAATTTCTTCTCCACGTATGAAACATCCATTCAAATGAACTACAAATCAGGATGTAATTTGCTGCAGGAAGTATTATTATCCCCATAGTTTCAAATGGGGAAACTGAGGCACAGTGAGACTGAGTGATTTACAGAAAGTCACACAGTGTGTGTGTAGTACAGGGGGTGGCCACCCTGTGGCTCCGGAGCCACATGCGGCTCTTCAGAAGTTAATATGCGGCTCTTTGTATAGGCACTGACTCCAGTGCTGGAGCTATACACGCCAACTTTCCAGTTTGCCGGGGGGGGCGCTCACAGCTCAACCCCTGGCTCTTCCACAGGCCCTGCCCCCACTCTACCCCTTTCCACCCCTTCCCCTGAGTCTGCCGTGCCCTCACTCCTCCCCACCAAGAGCCTCCTGCATGCCACGAAACAGCTGATCAGGAGGTGCGGGGAGGGAGGGGGAGGCGCTGACCGGCGGGGCTGCCGGTGGGTAGGAGGTGCTGGGAGTGGTGGGAAGCTGATGGAGGGTTGCTGACATATTACTGTGGCTCTTTGGCAATGTACATTGGTAAATTCTGGCTCCTTCTCAGGCTCAGTTTGGCCACCCCGGTGTAGAAGAACTAGGATCAGCACTCAGGATTCTTAGCTCCCAGCCCCAAGTTTATTGTGCTAGCCTATGCTGACTCTCTTTTTAATATACCCTTTAATAATTTAATGTTTGCACAATGCTTTGAAAAAAATGTAAGAAGTTCATATAACTTAAGTGCTAAATTCTGTCAGTATGTCCCAAAATACAGCTAAAATCAACTAATCCATATATAAACCTCAAATAATTAAAACAAGTGGCAGAGCGATAATTAGCTACTTTCATCCATCAAAACCTCTCTGAGAAAAAGCAAGTTAGCAAAAACAGTGTGGTGGTACATTTCACCAAGAGGTGATGCTGGCAATTTCTACACTGACTGCTATCCTGAATTGTAATCTGACAATATTTTGGCCAAGATTTCTGTCTCTATTTCTTCATATCCCTTGGGGTTCACTCTCTTGACTTTAACTTTACAGAGGAAATGAGAAACCTACCCTTATTTGTCTTATATCTCATGAACAAAAAAGCCTGTCCACTGACTTAGAACAAGATATTTTCTTTTAGGTCATATTTAATAGGATTTCAGATATTACAAAACTGTAGTGTTAATGATGGTGAATTATTTTAAAGGCATTTGAAGCTTCTTAATTCATTACAGCCATGTTACCATAACCTTTTCATTTTCTACAGTGTCCACCCCTTGGCTAGCCGGTGAAGAACTAGAATTTGCTTGACCCTTTGCTATACATTCTGCAACCCCAATTTGTTTCTTCTTCCTTTCATATCCTGTTAAATTCCCCAAAGGCTTTTGTATCTTGGAGTGAAAAGATGTTGCTGGGGGCTTATTTGCACCAATGAATACAACTACTTGACCATTTGCGACATAAATTCAAACCATCCTTTTGTAGACTTTATTCACATCGAAATGTCCAAACAGATTGTTAGTTAAAGAATGTGAATGTAAGTGCTATATTGAGAAATAATAATATAATACCTGTACCTAACATCTTCAGAAATGTTACATTTTGGAATAAGAAATTAGATATTATAATTGAGTAGATTATCATTTTTCCTGTGTTGTTCCAAATGTTTTGTTGTGTTTGGAGTGTAGGAAAAGCATTCTACTGATAAAAGCCCTTAAAGAATAAGATTTCCTACAACTGCTTTTGTATTATCCAGCATTTTTGGATTTTCCAGAAGTGTTCCCATTCTGTCTTTCCATCACTGTTTTCCACTTGTGAGGCACATTTGTAAAATTTTAGACAAGAAACATAAACTCATAGAATCATAGAAGATTAGGGTTGGAAGAGACCTCAGGAGGTCATCTAGTCCACCCCCCTGCTCATGCATTCAGGTTCCTCAGAATCTGCAACATTTCTGAAAGACGGTATTGAAAACTAGAGGCATGGTCCAAGCCAAAGCCCAGGCCTAAACCTAAACTCACTGAAGTAAAATGCAGTACTCCCATTAACTTCAATGGGCTTCAGATCAGGTCCAGTAGCCTTCCCTGTATAAATGGCATAGAAAAGTTATCAAGGAGAGAGAAATTTAAAGCTGCCAAGGCAACAATAAAGTGACTATACAGCTGTGACTGGAGATGCTGGCTGGTAACTAAACCATAGAAGATGTTAAATGCTCACAAAATGAACCAGGTTTGCACTGGTCCATTTAACTCAGTTTGACCTTGCTCTGCATTGTATAAATGAAAGGGCAAAACTCATCCACTGATTTACATCTCATACAATCCCATTAACTTCAGTGGGAACTGTGAGTGCTCATCAACTCTGGAAAACTGGACACTTTTATATAGGTGCCTAAATGTGGATTTAGGTGCATACATTTGGACGCTAATGGCAGATCCTTGTTTTGGGTAAATCTTCCTATCTTAGTACCGTCAACTGAGAATAATAGAAACATAGGACTGGAAGGGACCTCAAAAGATCTTCTAGTCCAGTCCCCTGCACTGAAGGCAGGGCTAAATGTTATCTAAACGATCCCTTTCAGGTGTTTGTCTAACCTGCTCTTAAATGTCTCCAATAATGGAGATTCCACAACCCCCTGGGCAATTTATTCCAGTGCTTAACCACTCTGATAGTTAAGAAGTTTTTCCTAATGTCCAATCTAAATTGCCCTTGCTGCAATTAAGCCCATTGATTCTTGTCCTATCCTCAGATGTTAAAGAGAACAATTATTCCCTTCTCCTTGTAACAACCTTTTATGTAATTAAAAACTGCTATGTCCCCGCTCAGTCTTCTCTTCCCCCCGACAATCTTCCCTCATAGGTCATATTTTCTAGACCTTTAGTCATTTTTGTTGCTCTCCTTTGGACTTTCTCTAATTTGTCCACATCTTTCCTAAAACGTGGCACACAAAACTGGACACAATACTCCAGTTGAGCCCTAATTAGCATGGAATAGAGCAGCAGAATTACTTCTTGTATCTTCCTTACAACACTCCAGCTAATACATACCAGAACAATGTTTACTTTTTTTTGCAACAGTGTTACACTGTCAACTCATATTTAGCTTCTAATCCACTATGACCCCCAGATCCCTTTCCACAGTACTCCTTCCTAGGCAGTCATTTCCCATTTTGTGTGTGAGCAACTGATTGTTCCTTCCTAAGTGAAGTACTTTGCATTTGTCCTTGTGGAATTTCATCCTATTTACTTCAGACCATTTCTCCAGATCATTTTGAATTTTAGTCCTATCCTCCAAAACATTTGCAACCCCTCCAAGCTTGGTATCATCCGCAAACTTTATAAGTGTACTCTCTATACCATTATCTAAATCATTGATGAAGATATTGTACAGAACCAGGCCAAGAAACGGATCCCTTCAGGACCCCACTTGATATGTCCTTCCAGCTTGTCTGTGAATCACTGATAATTACTCTCTGGAAGCGATTTTCCAACCAGTTATCATAGAATCATAGAATATCAGGGTTGGAAGGGACCTCAGGAGGTCATCTAGTCCAACCCCCTACTCAAAGCAGGACCAATCCCCAACTAAATCACCCCAGCCAGAGCTTTGTCAACCCTGACCTTAAAAACCTCTAAGGAAGGAGATTCCACCACCTCCCTAGGTAATCCATTCCAGTGCTTCACCACCCTCCTAGTGAATTTTTTTTCCCTAATATCCAACCTAAACCTCCCCCATTGCAACTTGAGACCATTACTTCTTCTTCTATCATCTACTACCACTGAAAACAGTCTAGATCCATCCTCTTTGGAACCCCCTTTCAGGTAGTTGAAAGCAGCTATCAAATCCCCCCTCATTCTTCTCTTCTGCAGACTAAACAATCCCAGTTCCCTCAGCCTCTCCTCATAAGTCATGTATTCCAGCCCCCTAATACTTTTTGTTGCCCTCCGCTGGACTCTTTCCAATTTTTCCACATCCTTCTTGTAGTGTGGGGCCCAAAACTGGACATAGTACTCCAGATGAGGCATCCCCAATGTTGAATAGAGGGGAATGATCACATCCCTCGATCTGTTGGCAATGCCCCTACTTATACATCCCAAAATGCTGTTAGCCTTCTTGGCAACAAGGACACACTGTTGACTCATATCCAGCTTCTTGTCCACTGTAACCCCTAGGTCCTTTTCTGCAGAACTGCTGCCTAGCCATTCAGTCCCTAGTCTGTAGCAGTGCATGGGATTCTTCCGTCCTAAGTGCAGGATTCTGAACTTGTCCTTGTTGAACCTCATCAGATTTCTTTTGGCCCAGTCCTCTAATTTGTTTAGGTCTCTCTGTATCCTATCCTTACCTTCCAGCATATCTACCACTCCTCCCAGTTTAGTGTCATATGCAAACCTGCTGAGGGTGCAGTCCACACCATCCTCTAGATCATTAATGAAGATATTGAACAAAACCGGCCCCAGGACCAACCCTTGGGGCACTCCGCTTGATACTGACTGCCAACTAGACATGGAGCCATTGATCACTACCCATTGAGCCCAATGATCTAGCCAGCTTTCTATCCACTTTATAGTCCATTCATCGAGCCCATACTTCTTTAACTTGCTGGCAAGAATACTGTGGGAGACCGTATCAAAAGCTTTGCTAAAGTCAAGGAATAACACGTCCACCGCTCTCCCCTCATCCACAGAGTCAGTTATCTCGTCATAGAAGGCAATTAGGTTAGTCAGACATGACTTACCCTTGGTGACAGGGCTGGCTCCATGCACCAGCCCAGCAAGCAGGTGCTTGGGGCGGCCAAGGGGAAGGGGCGGCATGTCGGGCTCTTCGGCGGCGGGTCCTTCAGTCCCTCTCAGAAGGAAGGACCTGCCGCCGAAGAAGAAAGCAGTGCGGTGGAGCCAATCATGATCGCGACTTTTTTTTTTTCCCTGCCGCTTGGGGCGGCAAAAACCCCAGAGCCGGCCCTGCTTGGTGAATCCATGCTGACTGTTCCTGACTGCACTCCTCTAAGTGCTTCAGAATTGATTCCTTGAGGATCTGCTCCATGATTTTTCCAGGGTCTGAGGTGAGGCTGACTGGCCTGTAGTTCCCCAGATCTTCCTTCTTCCCTTTTGTAAAGATGGGGACTACATTAGCCTTTTTCCAGTCATCCAGAACTCCCCCAATCGCCATGAGTTTTCAAACATAATGGCCAATGGCTCTGCAATCACATCAGCCAACTCCTTTAGCACCCTTGGATGCAGCGCCCCATGGACTTGTGCTCATCCAGCTTTTCTAAATAGTCTTGAACCACTTCTTTCTCCACAGAGGGCTGGTCACCTCCTCCCCATGCTGTGCTGCTCAGTGCTGCAGTCTGGGAGCTGACCTTGTTCGTGAAGACAGAGGCAAAAAAGCATTGAGTACATTAGATTTTTCCACATCCTCTGTCACTAGGTTGCCTCCCTCATTCAGTAAGGGGCCCACACTTTCCTTGACTTTCTTCATGTTGCTAACATACCCGAAGAAACCCTTCTTGATACTCTTAACATCTCTTGCTAGCTGCAACTCCAAGTGTGATTTGGCCTTCCTTATTTTACTCCTCCATGCCTGAGAAATATTTTTATACTCCTCCCTGGTCATTTGTCCAAGCTTCCACTTCTTGTAAGTTTCTTTTTTAGTGTTTAAGATCAGCAAGGATTTCACTGTTAAACCAAGCTGGTCTCTGCCATATCTGCTATTCTTTCTACACATCAGGATGGTTTGTTCCTGCAACCTCAATAAGGATTTTTTAAAATACAGCCAGCTCTCCTGGACTCCTTTCCCCCTCATGTTATTCTCCCAGGGGATCGTGCCCATCAATTCCCTGAGGGAGTCAAAATCTGCTTTTCTGCAGTCGAGGATCCATATTCTGCTACTCTCCTTTCTTCCTTGTGACAGGATCCTGAACTCGACCATCTCATGGTCACTGCCTCCCAGGTTCCCATCCACTTTTGCTTCCCCTACTAATTCTTCCCAGTTTGTGAGCAGCAGGTCAAGAAGAGCTCTGCCCCTAGTTGGTTCCTCCAGTACTTGCACTAGGAAATTGTCCCCTACACTTTCCAAAAACTTCCTGAATTGTCTGTGCACTGCTGTATTGCTCTCCCAGCAGATATCAGGGTGATTGAAGTCTCCCATGAGAACCAGTGCCTGTGATCTAGTAACTTCTGTTAGTTGCCGGAAGAAAGCCTCATCCACCTCATCCCCTTGGTCTGGTGGTCTATAGCAGACTCCGACCACGACATCACCCTTGTTGCTCACACTTCTCAACTTTATCCAGAGACTCTCAGGTTTTTCTGGAGTTTCATACCGGAGCTCTGAGCGGTCATACTGCTCTCTTACATACAATGCAACTCCCCCACCTTTTCTGCCCTGCCTGTCCTTCATGAACAATTTATATCCATCCATGACAGTATTCCAGTCATGAGAGTTATCCCACCAAGTCTCTGGTATTCCAATCGCATCATAATTCCTTGACTGTGCCAGGACTTCCAGTTCTCCCTGCTTGTTTCACAGGCTTCTTGCATTTGTGTATAGGCACATAAGATAACTCACTGATCGTCCTGCTTTCTCAGTATGAGGCAGGAGTCCTCCCCTCTTGCGCTCTCCTGCTTGTGCTTCCTCCCGGTATCCCACTTCCCCACTTACCTCAGGGCTTTGGTCTCCTTCCCCCGGTGAACCTAGTTTAAAGCCCTCCTCACTAGGTTAGCCAGCCTGCTTGCGAAGATGCTTTTCCCTCTCTTTATTAGGTGGAGCCCATCTCTGCCTAGCATTCCTCCTTCTTGGAACACCATACCATGGTCAAAGAATCCAAAGCCTTCTCTCCGACACCACCTGCATAGCCATTCATTGACTTCCACAATTCGACGGTCACTACCTGGGCCTTTTTCTTCCACAGGGAGGATGGACGAGAACACCATTTGCGCCTCAAACTCCTTTATCCTTCTTCCCAGAGCCTGTAGTCTGCAGTGATCCACTCAAGGTCATTCTTGTCAGTATCATTGGTGCCCACGTGGAGAAGCAGGAAGGGGTAGCGATCTGAGGGCTTGATGAGTCTTGGCAGTCTCTCCATCACATTGTGAATCCCAGCTCCCGGCAAGCAGAACACTTCTTGGTTTTCCTGGTTGGGATGGCAGATAGATGACTCAGTCCCCCTGAGGACGGAGTTCCCGACCACCACCACCTGCCTCTTTCTCTTGGGAGAGGTGGTCATGGAACCCCCATCCCTAGGACAGTACATCTCATGCCTTTCAATCGGTGGAGTCTCCTTCTGCTCCCTTCCCTCAGATGTATCATCTAGTCCACTCTCCGCATTAATACCCGTGGAGAGAACATGAAAATGGTTGCTCACCAGTATCTGTATTGCTGGTACATGGACGCTCATCCTTCTTCTTCTGGAGGTCACATGCTGCCAATTTTCTTCACCGTCTTTCTGTCCCCACTGCGCAGTCTGCTCTGATTCTTCAGAATGTTGTGCCTGAAGAAGCATAGTTATGCACGCACCTTATGGTAGCTCCATCTAGGTTGTATTGCCCTATTAGAATAACACCTGCTTATACCACCTGATAATTTAATCCTGAGTTTGAAAAGATTGTCTTTTTTTTGTAGGACCGCCTACCTCCGAGGAGTCCATTGCCTTGAAGCAAATGCTGAATGAACACTTGCAGCTGATTCCTCCTCTTGGCATTGAAAAATCCATATCTGTTATTAATTAGGAGTTGATTATGTTTTGTAAATATATGAGCATCACTATATGACTGGGTGCATGTACAGATATGAACCCCACATAATTTTTGGGTTAATGTCCATTGAAATGAGTGCTTCCAAAAAAAAAAACAACCCACCCTAATGAGTCTCACTTCACCTTTCCAAACATCAGACCTATTGCTTAGCCTTATAATATACTGTGAATTTGAATACACTTGGGCTATGTCAGACCAATGAAAGGATTTGATTGCAGAGTCAAAGGAATGAAAATCTGAATTTTTGCCATGTGTGATTTTTTTTCAAGGTTTGGCTTATAAGTTCAATTAGGTTGGTATTTGCTTGAAGTACAATCCACCTCCACACATCCTCACTTTGGATAAAGCAAGATACAGATACACCAAAATAAAGGCTGTTTCCATGCTATTTCTGTCTGATCTCTCTAAGTATTTTGACTATGCTCATCAGCATAGTATCAAAGCATCATAGTTTCTGAATGCCTACGTTTTGGACAATGTGTAAATTTTACTGGAAATCTCCCAAGGGCCTAATTTTACAAGACTATCAGAACAGAGATCTGATAAGTGTCTTTGGATAAGGATTTCAAAATCAAACCTCTAAGCATTTTAAGTTCCTAGTGCATGTGAAATTCTACCACTCTGTGTATGGAACAATGCACAATATCTAGAGCTTTGAATGACTGGCACTGTATTGTAGAGATGGCCTCTAAACTAAATTTAAATATAGTACATGCCCATTAGAATGAAAAATGCCCTGTTTGAGTCATAAGCATTTCCTTTCTGTAATGAATCCCTACAAAATAATTACGTACTACAGGAGTTATTGCCTGCCAGGTTTTTAATACCCTTTTCTTAATTCAGCTTCACGGAGCCGAACAGCTGATTCACTGCAATCTTTCCCACTTAGTCTCTTCTATAATATTAATTCAATCATCATCTCCACCAGGCTTCAACTCATACGAACTTCTTGATCCTTATGGCTGTTTGGAACATCCATTCAGTGTTTGATCCTTTTTTTTAAGCACATAGAGCTAGTCAAAAATGTTTCCAGCAGAAGTTTTCTATTGCAAAATGCTGATTTGATGGAATACAAACATTCTCTGGGAATACAGTGATTCTGTTGAAACTTTTGACAGAAACCAGGCAACCAATCTGACCTGCTCACCAGCCAGCAAGGTTTCTTACAAGCCCACCTCACCCTCCAAGGTCCCCTGCTTTCCCTGCAGCTTACCTGGTGAATTGCAGTGTTCATAGGCCAACCAGGTAGTCCAAGCCAACCAGGTAGCTGGGTCCCTAGCTGGCCAGATGCTCACCTTGTGGGAAGCCTGGGGAACCTTGGATCATATTTTGTTTTGGAAATACCCAAACGTTTCAGTTATGGGAACATTTCTGTGTTTCCAAACAATATTGAGGATTTTCTGTTCTTCAAAGAAATTCAAAATTTAGTCATTTCATCCTGATTTGGATGAAAAAAATTCCACCCGCCCCCAAATTCTTCACGAGACAGAAATTCCATTTGCCAGCCAGCTCTAGGTGTTGATTTTATGTTCAGTTCTTTAGCTCCTTGCAGTGCAATGAATGTATACTAAAAACCTGTTCTAATTTTTTTATTTCCTCCTTTTGCAGAGATTTTTTTTCCAATTACAGCTTGTTTGCATCTGTCACCAAATAGGTTCATAATGTTGCTTCCTCTTTCACTGCTTCAACAAATTGTCTTAGCTATTTAATCTCTTCTGTGTTCCTCACTATACATTTAATCTCTATTTTGAGCTTACAAAGATTTCCCCAGAGTAGCAGCAAAAATGGTATTATGAATATTCATACATTGCTATGATCTCCAAATGTTAACATAGAACTGGCTATTGTCATAGTCTAGGACTGATCTTTCAAATCTAAGGCACTGGGTCTGTTTTCCTTATGAACGTTGTTTAAAGCCTAATATATTAATTACATCAGACTGTACTGTGGAATTGGAACTTAGACTTTTTAATAGACTCTTTCCCAGTTGATCTAGGGTTACCATTCGTCCGGGTTTTCCCCGACAGAGCCTCTTTTTTGAGCTTCCTTTCACTGTCCGGGAAGATTTCAAATAACAGAAAGTGTTTGGGAGGTTTGCAGAGCAGACAAGCTGCAGCTCAGAAAGAGACCTGATTGGTCTGCTTCCCAATTGGTACCGCTCCTGCATCTGCAGCTGATTGGTCCATTTCCCTGCAAGCCACAGCTGCCAGATCCTGCCCACCCAGGCCCCTGTTCCCAGCCCTAGGGAGGTGCTGAGTGACAGCTGTCACGTGCGCCAGCTGCCCTGCCACCATGATAGGGAGCAACACTGCCCCCCACCTCCAGTTAGTAACCCTGCTGCAGGTACCCCCTCCTGCATTCTCAACTGTACTGCCCCTCCAGTTCCTCTTTCTCACCCCTCAGGTGCCCCATCTTCCAGCCATGTCCTCTTTTTGGAAACCTGAAATATAGTAACCCTAAATTGAGCTGCATTATATGCTAGAGAGGGGGTCTGGTTTGCTTGTGAACCAGAAGAATGAGTAGATAGGATAATCCATGTGGTCCTAATTGCCTATTACCACTACTCATTCTCAGAAAGCAGAAGCAGTGTTGGCAATCTCTTTCCCTAGAGGAGAGAAGAGAAAATGTGATTTCCCTACTCACCCTGTTGAAGATCACCACTTTCAGGAGCATTCTGGAAGCCAAAATGGCTTTCCCACCTGAAATATGCAGGCCACAAGTTAAGTGCCTAAGCGTCCCTGAAAGTTAACTCCTGTTTTTCTTCCTCTCTCATTTATCATCATCATCATCATCACCACCACCACAAGTCTGTTAGTCATTGTGCAGCTACAGAAAAAATTAAAGTCCCTGCCCCAAAGAGCTTACAATGATGAGAAACAACAGGTGACAATAAACAAGTGGGGAAAAGGTAACTGTTTAATCATGTGTAATTTAATGAAGACCAGTCACAGCATACCCACTGTCTAGTCATGTTCACTGGCTCATGACCTCCCAATAAGTCAGTTCAATATTAAAATGCATCTTCCTATGGAGGCACTTTGTCTCATGAGAATTGATGTTCAGGAGCCTAATGCCCCCATTTTGCCCTAAGGGTCATGCTTCTTGGCCAGACTACATCTCCCATGATGCACCTATTGCCATGTTACATCCATGATGCAACACACCTGTCAGTCAGAGGGGAGACAGTTTTGTATCAAGGGAGATCAAATCAAACTAGGACCTTTCAAAATTTTTCATGAATAAATACAGAGAGTCCTATTCCAGAATAGCCAATAGCCCAGAGGTTTATGCACTCACATGGGACACGTTAGACCCTGGCATAGAAAAGACTTTAACCTGGGTCTCCGACACAGGAGGTGAGCACCCTGTCCACCAAGCTGAGATTCTCTCTCTCTTTTTAGGTTTGAAAAATCTTCCCACATAAAGTTTTGTCAAAACTGATACATGTCTGAAAAAAGTTCTGGTTTCAATGAAAAAATTCTCAGCCAGCTGTAGAGGGCAGAATCTTAGCAGCCAAACAAGAAAGCAACCACATGTTGATTTGCAGCACTAATAAGTAAATAATGTGTAGCGGTTATTTTGTCAAAGGAAATAATGAAGATATACTAAGATAAAAATATTTCTGCTTCTCATCATGGCTTCACTAATCAAAATAAATGACAATGCCTGATTCCTGTGTGCAGAGTGGAAACACATATTAATGCAAAGCTATTTGATTTCGGAACTAACAAATGCTTATTTGCAATGAAAATAATTTATGGATACAGTTACAAGGATGTAACTGCTAATGTTTCCTGGCTTTGGTAAGTGTATAGTTTTGTCATTTCAAGACAGAATCCGCTGGGCCAAGTAAGGGCCACAGGTACAGCAAAATTATTGCACTTCCACAGCATGAGAGTAAAGGAAATCAGAATACATGGAGCTTTGCACGGGTTGATTGCACATTGTAGAGCATAGAGCAGAAGGTCCCTCCATCTTAGTTCACAGGTATGAGTGTGGACTGGAAAAAAAGGGAAGGAGCATGGCGTATGGAGCATGACCACACAGATTTACCAGCCAAACATAGCCAGAGTAGAAGGGAAGCATGGTCTTGCGGCTAAGGCACTGGATTGATGCTTAAGAGAGATGAGTTCAATTCTTGGCTATGCTACAGACTTCCTCTGTGACCTTATAGAAGTCATTCTCTCTCTGTGACTCAGTCCCTTTCCTGTAAAATGGGGATGACACTTTCCTATTGTGCAAGGGTGTTATGACGAAATGGGGACTATAGAAAGACCTAGGTAGATAGAAGGGGAGAGACTATAGCTCTGGAGGCTACGCGGGGGTGCATTCTTCACTGTCAATTAATGCTGCTAGAAAGAAAGTGGATGAAAAGCTCATTGAAAGCGATGCAGAGAGTGAGAGAAAGAGAAGGAAAAAGCAAAGAGCCCTCACTGCCAGCAAAGGGAACAAAACAAAGGAAGCTTGCTGCACAGTGAGGAATGAAACTAAAATAAATAACAGCAAAAATCCTTCAGTGATTGCGTTAGTGCTGCCACCTGACTTCAAACTTCTGTTGGTGAGATACAGGCTTGTATAAGCAGTGCCAAAGGTCGGATGTATTTACTATTGACATCAATTTAAATCAGGTAAGAAAATGTGATTGTGAGTTAAGGTTTAATAACAGCTTTCATTAAATACCAAATAGCTGGAAAACATGTTCCTGGAAAAGAGGCAAACTGACTAAGATAAAACAGAGAAAAAGGTGTGGTATTTGATGGGAATTTAAGATTTTTAATTTCCATTAGCATGGTGACTTGGTGAGTTGCAAGACACACTAAGGTTATAAATAGACCTGGTCAGAAAACAGAATTTCCATTCCATGGGAAATTCTGAAATTTCAAAAAATCTGAACGAAAAATTTCAAAATTTTGAATTTTCCCATGGAATAGAAATTCTGAAAAATTTCAATTTGGAACTATTGAAAAGTCTTGTTTTGATACTGTTGAAACATTTCAATATAAAATAAAATATTAATTATATTATATAAGTAAATATTAATCATATTAAAATAAAAAGTCACATATGTCCTGTCCCTTTAAATGTTTGAGCACTCCTCACTACCCAATGAAAGTGAGGCTTTATGAGTTAGTTTCAGTTTTGCAGCCAGAACAATGAAGTCTACCACAGAGGACAACTATGTTTCTAGCCGCACCCTCGATCTCTTTCTCTGCTGGGTCTAAATACAACAATACTCATGCTAGCTTTCGTCAAACTAGCACAAGTACAAATAGCAATGTAGTTGCAGTATCCCTGGTAGCAGCAGCAGAGGCATGTCTGAGCCATGATGAGTACCTACCCACCAGCTCCAGGGCTCTAAAGAAGAGTGTCCCTAACAGAAAGCTTCTTATAGGGTGTGTCTTTATAGCAGGTATATCAAGACATCTACACATGAATCACTGCTTTTGGGTTAGCCTAGCTGAAGTAAGCCATGCTATAAAATATCACTTGAACTTTTCTGTCCACATTAGCACTACACTCACATCTGTGTGGAAGCAAGACTTCTGGGGCCACATCCAATGGTTCTTTGCACTGCAGTAACCTGAACTTCTCTACGAATTCTTTCCCAGTGAATTATGGGAAACTTGTCTGTCTTTTCTGGACAATGGAAGGAATTGTGGGAAGGCCTGGGCAGATTAGTGGCACTCAAATGGAATTAGTCTGTGTCCACATTGCAGTGGTCATGTTAGCAAAACTTGTCAGCTGCTAACTTGGGCTTCAGTTTCTACCCCTGATGAGCCAACCAGTTAGAATTAAAAACATCAACATACTTGAGTGAAAGGATTTTGGGCGTGGACAGGACTCAAGTTAGGAGTAACACTCAAATTATAAACTTGAGTTAATTTTGCAGTGAAGACAAGTCCGTAGAAAGTATAATCTCTGTTGGATGCTCTCCACAAGGGAGACATGCCGGGAGAAGTTGTAGACGAGTTCTTACACTGTTTTATTGCCTGGTTGTTTGTTGAATGAATTATTCAATATTAATGACTTTCTGTTTTCATGTTTGTCCAAATTATGGCATACCCTAAGTCTTGGAGAGAGTCTTTATGTGATGAACAGAGGCATAGCATCCTTGAATGTATATCACAAGGAACAATTTCAATACTTCGGCTACCCTAATATTTGTTTTGATAGACTAATTTTAATTATTTTGGGATAAAATCACTTGGTGCTCAACACCCTAGTCTCATGCAAAATTGCCCCTTTCACAGCAACAATACTCACTCCCATACAAGTCACTGGAGGTTAGATTCACAAAGGGACTTAGGGGCCTACCTGCCACTTTAGGAGTCTAAGTCCCAGAGTCAGGCCCTACAGGTATTCACAAAACACCAAATCAGCTGCCACTAAACCCTCTAGGTGCCTCAATTTGCTTGGCACCTATGTTTTTGTAGTAGAAGTTCCCTAGGCACCTATGTTTCTGCCTCTGAGCATGTACACTGTTTTTTCCACTCTCGACATCCAGATATTTAAGCCTCAGTCTGATCTATGAAGATAGGCATTCCTCTGCCTAACTTGCCTGCAAGGTCCAATCCGGTAGGTGTGTTATGAGCTCTTGTACTGGATTGGGCCCTTATGGGAGAGCTCAAACAAAATGATAATAGGGGAAGAATGAGTGCGATCTCCCTCATCACTTTTAGCTGAAGGGTTATGGTATTAATCTGAGAGATGTTTGGTACCTGTTCAAATCCCTGCTCCCCTTCAGATGAAGAGGTACTTGAACCAGGGGGTATCCTACATCCTGGGTGAGTACCCGAATGATGGGGCTAAATGTTACAAGGGACATCCTCTTTCTCGCCACCCTCTCCATTCCCCCACCCCCTGAATTCTTGCAAAAAAAAAAAAAAAAAAAAACACGTCATAGGCATCTAACTCCAAAAGAGTTTTTTGTTGAGAATCCCAAATGGAGATAGGCGCCTCCCTTTAGCCTGGACTTAGGTGCTGTTCTTCTGCGGGGGGGAGGGAGGGAGGGGACTCAGGACACACCCCTCTCCTTGGCATCTCCCATTGGCTACCTTCGTCAGGGAGGCACCTAACATGCTGGCTTTGTGAATCCCATTCTCAGGTGCCTCTCTCCATTTGTTTGATAGGAAACCTTGGCAACTAAGGCCTACGCTACACTAAAAAGCGAGGTTGATCCAGCTGTGTTGCTCGGGGGAGTGAAAAATCCACACCCCTGAACATATAATTAAGCCGACCTAACCCCCAAGGTAGACAGCACTAGGCTGATGGATGAACTGTTCCATAAACCTACCACCTGTGGGGAGGTGGACTCCTTATGCTGACGGAGACCCTTCCCATCAGTGGGGATAGTGCCTATGCTGAAGTGCTACAGCGGCACAGTGCCAGTGCTGCAGCTGTGCTATTGTAGCATTTCAAGGGTAGACAAGCCCTACCTCAGGCTTTTCTAGGCTTCTAAAAATTCCTTTGTGAATCTAGTCCTTGGTACAAATTTTTACAGGAACAATAGCAGAAACGTCACACACACAGAGCATCAAAGTCCCTTGCTTCCTCTAGAGTGGATTCCTCCTTATCACCAGTTCCAATGTGGCCTGTTAAGGTAGATAAATATGTTACCTTTTCCCACAGTATAATGCAGATGTTCAAGATAATACACAACGATTGCTTCCTACAGATAATACATTTTGCAAAGCATATAAAAAGCAACAGATAATTTGCAAGTAATTGGACTGTTTTGTGAATGCTTTGCAAAATATACTGAATTTTGTATTTGGTAAATACTATTTAGCCAGCTCTAATAAAACTACTGCTTGCTCCTCAGTTTTGTTCTTTTCTTCCTCAGATCTCTGCATAGGTTTGGTCAGGATTTCACCAGATAGGTTTAGCAAACACCCTAACAAAATAAAACCATGTATTTCTTGTGCAAATGCAAATTTCATTAATTCCACATTGGGTCTTGACAACATTCTGTTTTTTTCCATTACCTGGTTTAATAGCTAATGCTCATTGAAACACAATCATCTTGGAATGGGTCTAAATATTTCATAACCTTGATTTAATTGCTGTCATATTCAATAGCTTCTTTATCCAGGGGTTGCTCTTTGTTTAAGAACTCTATTGGCTTTTTTACTATCAATATAAAACTTTTTAGACATCATTAATTCTAGATTTTAAGGGTGAATGAATCCCCTAAAACTTTCCTTCTGATGGTTGTTAATTTCAAACCTGAACATTTATTCCTCCTGCAAAGCTTAGATTCAATTCAGCCTTAACAAGCCAAACAATTGTCAAGGAAACCCACTTATATGGTTTTATTTGTATGTTAAAATCACAAAGTTCTCATGTGTGGTATCTATTGCCGGAGGCATTTTCAGCACATGTACCTGAGTAAAGAGGTACATGACAAGATCCATGATCCACTAATAAAAGAACATAATACAGTACTGTGCTGTCAGAGGTGTAATCAGTGTTGATGCTTTCCTCCTGAATAGCTTTTGGCCCATTCCTATTATAAGCTCTTTACTGAAATCAGATTTCAAACTGGCAACATATCTAAAGCTATCTATAATTCCCAAGTGCAGTGCTGCAGTGGACTTTAAATGCCTTTATACCATAAGAAGAGGCACTTAAGTTAGCATATTTCTAAGCAATAAGATTTACTGTACTTAGCATTTAAGTTTTTGAATACCTTGAAAAAGCCTTTGAAATGCCCTCTCTTTTACAACATAAAGGAAGTTTATTTAACAAAATCACCGCGCAAGGAAGCGATAGATATTGTAGATTTACTTTGGAATAGGCTATAACTACATGACATAGTGATTCTATTTCATTAGCATTTGTTCTAAATGTGTTACTGAATTCTACTACATGACCCTGCATTTCATGTTTTACCCTAAAACTAACTGGACCATCCAAGTGGGAATCAAAATAATACTTATAAGCTTTCCAAAGCTTCACTGAACTGTTAGCAATTATCATAGCACTGACTTTCTATCACCTTTAGTTTTGTGCCTCTATACATGGTGAAATCAAGTAGTTATCTCCCAACAGCCTCATGGCCCACTGTGCATTATTTCATCTTTACTGTATCTGCCAGCTCACACAGCTATCAGTCACCACAGTAAACACACATCAGACAATTTATATCTGAACTAGCATCTGGCTTGGACTGCATTTTGTTTGTTTAAACTTGAAACCTTTCAGGGGGATACAAGAAAGAACAGGGGCACGAGGGGGTCACCTGTAAATTAAATAAGCCAACTTCATATGTTTTTCTGGAATATAAAGTAGAATCTGGTACACCTATGATAACTTTCCATTATGTTATATTTTAGAAACTTTTAAAAATTGATTTTCAAGTTTAGTACAGCTGGTCAGGAATTTTCTGATTAAACTATTGGTTAGAAAATACTGATTCCTCAAAACCAAAACTGCACAAACAAAAGGATTGCTCTTTGACAAATCTCCCAATTTTGGAAAAAAAAGTTTTGAAATTAATGTATAGTTTAAAAAGTTTTAAATATTTCAAAAGGGTCAAAATCAAAATGAAACGTTTTAAAATTATTGAAACAAAATGCTTTGATTTACCTGATTTGTTTTTTATTTACTGGTTTGCGATATTTTTAAAGATTTTCATCTCTAGTCAGGATGTGAAAAAAATTCAAAATCTTGAAAACTCTGCTAGGATATGAAAAGCATTTCCCATCCCACTCTAACCTATAGCAATAAATGGCAAATGCATGGGCGTACGCACACACACAAATGGTCAATGCTGCTATAATAATGGACTGCTGAACAACACTATAGTCAGAGTTTCAATAAAATAACCATAGTTTTAAAATCTTTTGGGGCTGGTTCCACCTCTTTGTTCTGTAATCGCACAGCACCTGGTCCTGGTCCACAACTAGGTTTCCGATCAATCAATCAATGGCACCATTGCTGGTCACAGAGCATGTTGTATGCACCAATGAGTTATTTGATGGCTGCTGAGTCCGATGCGCGAGTGACAGTCCCATCCACAGGTAGGGCATACCCATGCACTAGCAATTCTCTGAATCTGAGCAACAGAGTCTTTCCTCCTCTGACTCTGGTCATCACAAAGTTTGATCCAATCCGCCTTTCAATGCCTTGCTGCATTTACAAGCTGATTCTGCCAACCATAGTGGCATTCTGCACTCCTTTCCCTATCATCCACAGAGATTCCAAAGGATACTAAATCATCTCTGCAAGTGTCCCAACATCTGTGCAGTGGTCTGCCTCTATTTCTAGACCCTTTGCAAGCTTCAGAGTACAGCAAACTCTTTGGGATCCTGTAATCTGTCATTCACTTGACATGTCCAAGCCACCTGAGTCTTTTCTTACTAATCAATGTTCCCATGAATGACATATCAGCACGATTTAACACTTCCACATCTGTCACCCTGCCTTGCCATCTTATTCAAAGAATTTTATGCAAGAATCTGATATGAAAGCTGTTTAGTCTTTTGGTATGTTTGGTGTAAGTCGTCCTTGTTTCTGAGCCATATAGAAGACTGGTCTTTTGCAAGACAGAGCCTGGAACAATGACAAAAAGTCAACCTAAGTGAAAATCCGTATTTATGAGATGTGTTTTATCTAAAATTCCTGGCTGCTTTGCCAATTCTTCTAGTGAACTCAGCCTCAAGATCTACATTGCTGGTAACAATAAAGACAAGGTAGCAAAAGTGGTCAACAACATCCAAATTAATACCATCTAAGGCGATATCTGGAACTGGTTCTGAGGAGCCTTGGTGCATGATAATAGTCTTTTTCAAGCTTATTGCTAGCCCAAAGATTTTGCATGAATCAGAAAACTTGGTAATAAGATGTTGTAGGGCATCAACACTGTGAGCCACAAGGGCTGCATCCTCTGTAAACAACAGGTCCTTTGTGATAATCTTTTTTACCTTCATCTTAGCTCTGAACCTTGCAATGTTAAACAAACCTCCATCATGCCTAGCATTATTTGGACAACCTTACGAGCCTCTCTTAGGCTGTTGAGCAAATCAGTAGTAGGACTAGCCTTGTAGGTGATCAGGCAGATATTTTCCTCTCAATGAAGGGCAGCAGTATCTCCAAGTGGTCTACAAACTAGTCAACATTTTTCTTAGTACTCTTTCCAAAGCTCTTGATTGCCACATTGTACACACTTGTCTTCAGGACTTCCCATGCATCTAAAACAGTTTCATTCATTCTGGCTGTCATTGATACTTCATTTAAAAGCCATTTCTTGGCAGGATCACTGATTTGGCACAAGTCAATAGGACATTGTACAGCAGTTTTATTATGGTGGATCTTCTTAGCTTGAAATTTTACATTGCAGTAAACAAGAAAATAGTATGTCACAGTCTGCACTTTGGAAGGATCGTGTATGCAAGATAACTTTCAAATATGTAAATCTTGTCAGTACCAAATCCAGTTGATGCCAGTGCTTGGTCCTCAGGTGTCTCCATGATGTTCTTCTTCTGATGTTACCAGCAAAGAAGATGTTGGTCACTGATAAGCCTTGAATGACCGAGAGCTTGAGAACTCTCTGACAATTGTCATTCATATGTCCAATGCCATGCCTACCCAGAATCGCATGCCAGATCTCAGCATTGGACCCAACTCTTGCATTGAAGTCTCCAAGTACTAGGACAGGTTCCTTCCATGGAATCCTGCTGCTCAGTTCTTCCAGCTGTTGGTAAAATCTATCCTTCTCCTTATCGTTAACCTGCAGCATTGGAGCATAGATACTGACGAGGTTGATGAATCCTTTCTGTAGACTAACACTCAGTGTCATGATATGTGTGGCCATGGCAATCTGAGTTTCACATGATGACATAATTTCATTTGATTGTAAAACCTACACCATACTCTCTTTACTTCTGCAGGTTTGCCATGGTGTAGTCCTTCTCCCATATGAAACTTGTGTCTGAGAGCTAAGTTTCTGAAAGAGCTACAATATCAATTCTAATACATGCAAGTTTGCTACTTATCACAGCTGTTTTCCTCAAAATGGAATTCAGATCAAAGTCATATCCATGTGTCAAAGTCTGAATATTGCAACAAGGAATTCTGTTTATAAAAATACTTGAGCCAGGATGGAAACAATGAGGCAGGGCTTGTTTGACCCACCTTTCCTAGGGCCATCCTCTCACAAGGCAAACAGGCCATCCCTGAACACGGCTGCTGGGAAATCTTGGTAGCTGCCCCAGGGCCCTTATGCCTTTCTCAGATCCCTGTGACCATCTTGCCAAGACCTTCAGTGCACATGTGTAGGCAAAGTTATGAAGGAACAGAGGCTGCCATAGGCCTGTGGTCCACCCCCCATTAGACCACTGAGCCAGAATCCAAAGGCCAGAGAGAGTCTGGATGTTCAGTGACAAAGAGGTTGTAGCTTCTGCCAGAGAGCAACCTAGATAAAGCTGCTAACTGCCTATCACTTCTGCGTGAGTGCCTTTTCTGTCAGGGTGAGATCCCTTAGTCTTTCTTCAACCAAGAAGTATCCAGTAGGCAATGGAGGATGCAGTTTAACATCATGACCAGGACATGCTATCACAATATAGTTAATAAATAATATTAGTATTATTCACTATGCAGTATGCCAAAAGACTAAGCAGTCCACCTCTCATTTAGGGCTGTATAGTATTATGTTGGCAAAATATGCCAGTTTATTGAAACTTTTGTGATATTTCAACAAAGAACGAATATTATTCTAAAACAAACACTACAGATGTTATTAAAACTTCCAGTCATCTCAGTAGAAGTTTCTGGAGCTTTCTGAGAAACAATTAAAGTAAATATTACTTTCAAAACTGCCAGAATTATTGGGTGTGTGTACACACACACACACACACACTTAACCAACCAGCCAGGTATTTGCAATCATATATATAATACTGTCACACTAAACTGAAATATGACTTTGGCCTAAAGTGCTCAGTGTATCATAGATTTAAAAAATAAAACTATTACAATTTCAAAGGCAAGGGAGAGGGGAGCAAAACACTTGAATGAATCCTAAGAGGTCAGTCTCAAGAGACACCCAGAATTTTCTCCCTCTGAGGAATTTTCCCTAGCTATTTTCTCTCTCTTCCCCGCCCTCCCCCTCTCTTTTTACTTTTCAGCTGACAAGTAGAAGGCTTGCTGGCCCAGAATATAAATGTTTTGTTTTGGTGTAAAAACCTCAACTTATCTGGGTAAGTGTCGCTTTTTGGAAAATACTAGACTGATATTTCTTGTTGGCCTTGAGTGATCTGTTAAATCTACCTCAGGGACCTTTCAACCGTGACACTAATACATTTATATTTATTTTTTAAAAAGCCACCAACTTTTTCCTTGCTATTTTAAAAAGTTTTAGATAGTACAACAAAATGTTGAATGAGCACCTCTTCCAGTTTGAATTCATCTTTCTTGAACATGGGTGACCAGAATTGTACACAGTATTTTAAATGAGATCTTACCATGGCATTAATACTTCCCTATCTCTACTGGAAATACCTCACCTAATACGTCCTAGGATCACATTTGCCTTTTTCACGGCTGCATCACATTGTTGGCTCATGTCATCCAGTCATCAGCCCACAAACCCAGGTCTCTTTTCTCCTTAGTTACATCCAAATGATGAGACCATGGTTTATAGTTGAAATTCTGATTATTAGACCCCCAAGTGCCTGACCTTGCACTTTGTACTATTAAATGTCATCCCATTTCTGTTTCTCCTGTCTTTAAGGTCATGCAGTTCTTCCTTTATAATATTATTCCAATCCTCCTTTGTACTGACAATATCTCCCGACTTGATATCAGCAAAATTTTCTCCTATTTTTTTATGCCAAGGTCATTAAAAAATATTAAATAAGATCGGTCCAGAGATTGATCCTTGAGGAACTCCACTAGTAACCTCCCTACAGTTCAATAGTTAATCTTTCAGCACAACTTCTTGTCCTCTCCCTTTGAGCCAGTTCATAACCAACCTTATAATTCTTGTATAAATCCCCCTTTTCTCTAATTTAACTAATAATGTTCTATGTGGCACCATGTCAAACGCTTTACTGAAGTCCAAGTATAGTAGTTCTACTGTTTTCCCCTTATCTCAAAAGTCAGTTATGTTCTCAAAGAATGATATCAAGTTTGTTTGGCCTGATTTACATTTGGCAAAATCATATTACATTTCATCCCCTTTTCCATTAACCTCCATTAATTTAATGAATCTTTTCTTCAAAACTTGTTCTAAAGCCTTGTGTAATACTGAGGTCAGACTAACAGGTCCGTAATAGCACAGATCACTTTTTTCCCTTTCTTAAATATAGATAAGACATTAACTATTCTCTAGTCTTACTGTACCATCTCCAAACAGATAGATTTATTAAAAATCCTTCCTACTGGACTAGTTATCTCATGTGCCAGTTCTTTCAGTATTCTGGGCTGGAAATTATCCAGTCTCTCTGATATGAGTGCCAACTAGCTCTTTATGTTTTTCTTCCACTTTGGATCTGGAAATTTCCACTTTTATACACCCATTTTCCTCAGCCTTCATGTCAATGTTCTATCAGTGATACTCAGACTGAGGCTTGCAAGGCTCAACTGGTTGTTTAGTGTATCTCCTGAGGCTATTTCCACCCCATGATATTAAAACACTGTGTGATTTAATTATTAACCAATTTAAGTTATTAACCAATCTGAATGCTTTGGCTATGTTATTAACAACTTGTAGTTGATAAAATAATAAGAGTTGGCTCTCAAACCACTCAGATCTGATTATCACTGTTCTATATTATTATCCTTATTGAAAAATGAGGCAAAGTATTTACATAGTTTTTGGGCCATATGTATATTATCGTTAATCTCTTTCCCATCCTCCCTGCACAGCAGCCCAACTTCATCTTTATTCTTTTTTTTTATATATAACTAAATAAAAAAAATATTTTTTAAATTTCCTTGACAAGATCTAAACCTGCTTAAACTTTAGCAATTCTCACTTCAGTCATACATTTTCTAGCTTCTGCCTGTAGCTTTCTTTGTTGATCTATCCCTTTTTCCATTCACTATAGGCTCTCTTCTTACTCCTAATAGGTTATTCAACCAGCTGGGTCTGGAGCCTTTCCCTCCAATGTTTTCCCCTTTTTTGGGATACAAATACAAGCCTTCTCAATATTTAAATCCTTGAGCTTTTCAGTTCAAATGACTTCTTTAACTAATTCCCTTAATTTACTAAAGCCTGCCCTTTTGAAATAAATAAACCATCATTGCCAATTTGGTTTTGATTATCTAGCCATTTAATTTAAATTGAATCAACTCGTTATCACTCAAACCAAGGTTCTTTCTTACAACCAGCTCTTCCATAATGTCTACTTAACAAAACCAAGTCTAAAATTGCATCACCTCTTGTTGGTTCAGTGACTGATGAAGAAAACTGTCATCTAACATGTCCAGGAATAACTGGCTCCTACCATTATTAGTGGAATTTATTCTCCAATCTATATCTGTGAAGTTAAAGTCTCCCATTATGACAAAATTCCTGGTTGTATTTCTTTCTCTAATAATAGTAACATAATACCTGTCCATATCTGAGTCTGTCCCTGAAGATCTATAGCAGACCTCAAATCATTTTCCCAATAGAATCTCTTTTACAGTCCTTCCCCAAAGAGACTTTGACCCAAACACATTATGATTTATCCATACTATGATTTCTAATTTCTTTAGTTTACTGCATCAGTGATGTTCTCTACCCCACCCTCTTTAATGTTATTTCTGTATCTCCTAAACAGCTACATTGTATATGTACCTGCAATACGTGCATCCCAGTCATGAGTGCTATTTCACCATGTTTCTGTAATCACTATAATATCCAGATTGACATCCTTCAACAGTTCCTCCATTTTAATGTCTAGATTCTTTGCAGTCATATGCAAGCATCTCAGTTGTTTCCCTTCCAGTTTTCTAGCTGGATTAAGTATACTGTATCACCTATTTTACTACCATTCCAATCAGTATGTATACTTTCTTTTTCTTTGCTTTCCATAAGCTTAACTTTTGGTGTGCCTTTATCTCTCACTATACCCGAGATTTCACAAATCTCTCCCCACCTTCTCTCCTCATCTCATAGTTTAAAGCCTTTCTCATACATGATGCTAGCATTGAACTGGGAAGGTTAATACTCTAGATACTCTTCTTGAGTCCATCAGCTGAGATAAGTCTTCTTTCTGTGAATGCCTCCCAATGGTCTATCATCTCAAAATGTTCGTCATAGCACCGATCCCTGTTCTGCCTTATCTTGTCACACCTTTGCCCTCCTTCTGTAGAAACTGGAAGCATTCCACCGAAAATCACATGAACTTCCACTTGGAGTGTCTTTCCCAGCCTTGATCCACTCCAGGGCGAGTCTTATATAGTGTCATTCATCCTGACATGCAGCACAACCAGTGGATTTTTCCCTGCTCCCATCAAGGTGGCCTTGGGAATAAGTACATTAGAGCTTTGATCCACTGGTTTTCCAATGCCTCTTTCTTGAGGGGAAGCTAAATGGAGATAGCAGGGAAATGATTTTGAGGTCCTGTGAACATTTTTTCCTTTAGTAACATTGGTCCTCACTGAAGCCAATGCAAAGTCTGCCACTGACTTCAATAGTGTGGGACCAGGCATATTATGACAACATATTTGATAAAGATCCATGGGATTAGGCTTTCAAACCTTAGAATTCCACTATTTTCCAGATTGTAATCCACACTAATGTGCATATGAGTATGCATGTGCTTTTTGCAGCGACAGTGCCTGGATATGGCATTGAGGGAACACTTCCCACACTATTGTTTTTTAAACAAGGAAGCTTTTAAAATGAAAGAGAATTTGGATTTTATCATCAATTTGCAGGAGAAGCGACACTATCATTTTTAGGGAAGCACATCAGCATTTTCCCTCCCCATTCTCAACACTGCTTCCACCTTTACAGGGATTAAAACGCAGCACACATCCTCAGCAGAATTCATCTTAGAAGTAATTCAATGGAGAAATGTCAAATTTTAACATCACTTACTCCCCATACAACTCCATTGACTTTAGTCAGTTTGTGCCGGTTATAACTGAGGGCACAGTTTGGCCCAATTTACTCTGTTTATTTGATTTTATTTTTAATGCATAATATAGGACAGTCTAATGAACTGATCAAGCATATTTCATTAGTACTAATAAAATAAGAATATATATTACATAGCATACATATTATCATCTGAGGTAGGGCTGAGTCTGGAGAGATGTTGAACCAATGGGAGTTAACAGCACTGAGATCTTTGCAGGAAGCAGTTACAGGGCACAGTATCAGTAACAGCTATGAGCTTTGGAGTGGGGGTGGGGGTAACTTGCCCCATTGTATTCCTACATTGGGGCACATATGGGATCTCAAAACTGTGTTACACCAGGGAATGAAGGTGGGCCTGTGACTATAAAAATCACTCAAGAATATTGCACAGTTGTTTTCACTTCCCCTATTGCTCTGCACAGAGCTTATATGAAAATTTTACACAATTGTTTTTTTTTTAATATGTTTTGACTTTGAAGCAGAAACATTTCACAGAAACTTATTGATTTTGATGAAGTTTTTGATGGGAAGGCTTATGAGGTTCAGGCTGTACTATCACATTTTGACACAAATCTGTTTTAATTAAAAAATTTGAAACATTTTGCTTTTGTTCCAAAATGAAACAAAAACAAACTTGAAAGTTGCCATTCTGAAACAAGCTCATTTCTGCAGCCTCCTTTTGGCATCTAGCAGGGACCGACATTCTCAACAGCAGTACTCATAGATATCCATCACTATTTTCCCCATCTCTCATTGTTCTGTGACCTTGCTTTAAAAAAAGTATTCAGTATCATGTCACTTTTCTGAGCCAACAATAATCATGTTGAATTACAGCACAGTGATGCAAGCAAACATATTCCCCAATCTTTTTAACAATATCACATGCGTGTAATGTCACTTTTCATACATCTTCTTTAGTGAGGAGGATTTAAAGTACAGTTTTAAAATAAATCCTACAAAAATATTTTTATGTTCTGTATCTTTGCTATTGTGCAAGCCCACAGACAGATTGCCATGGACTTCAATAGGCTCTGGATCAGCTCCTTAATATACCATTTAGGTTATCACTTTAAATAAAATTATTTGGTAATGAAAAAATCTTTGTTAGAATTTATTCTTGAATTTGGCTAAGGTGCATGATGGTTGCATGAAGTCAGGCTCACTCTGACATCCATACTTAGGCATCTACAATAGTGGCCAGATTTTCTAAAGCATTGATAATAATAATAATAAATGGAGATATCCCATCTCCTAGAACAGACCTTGAAAGGTCATCAAGTCCAGCCCCCTGCCTTCACTAGCAGGACCAAGTACTGATTTTGCCCCAGATCCCACAAGTGGCCCCCTCAAGGATTGAACTCACAACCCTGGGTTTAGCAGGCCAATGCTCAAACCACTGAGCTATTCCTCCATCCCTCATTGAAAAACCAATAGGTCCCACTGACTTTACTGAGAGCTGCTGGAGGTTCAGCTATTCCCTTATATATAAGTTCTTATGCTGCTTTCATCACCATCATATCTAAGTGCCTTCTGAACACTTTAAAAAACCCAACATATATTAGATGTCAAACATGGAAGGCACCCATTTTTTAAAATCTTGGCCCAGATACAGAATGCTAATTTCCTCATGACTCTAGCTTTAACTGAATAATTACTAACACTTGAAAGAACTATTGCTGATAGGTAAATTGGTTTAAAAATAATTAGAGCAAACTCCTTCAGCTTTGCTAACTATCTAAATGATAAACATTTTCCCTTTAAGAATAATTATTAGACACTTAGTGTACTTTTTAGCACAGCACACCATTTTAAATCTTATGCTAATTGAGGTAATTATTGCCACAATTTTAAGCATACACTGTGATTCACTTCAAACATTTCCCTCAGGTTTGACAGGAATGCCTACACATAGGCATGCAAACTAGCTTGGCACTCCATGGGGGAGGTCACAAGGAAAGATATTAAAATGAACACATCACAGAAATAATGTTTAGGGACAGATCTTACATTGGGAGTGTGCTCTGCCCAGCTGAAATATAGCTTGGATGTTAGGGGAGTAGGCAAGTTTTTTGTTCCCTCCCCGCACCCTCAAGTTCCAACTCCAGAGCTGGCTGGCAGATTCAGTATTTTAAGGGCAGGGTTGAAAACTGGTGCATTAGTCGCCTTTCAGGAGCAAAGAGTGAGACTGTCCATGTGTGCACACATGTAAGCAATAGATTAGTAGGAAGCTATGATAGCAAGATTGAACTGTTGTATTAGAAAGAAGTTATGAGCATTAACTCAGGAAAAGGAATTGGTCTTGAAAGAAGATTTCAGAATAATCAGGCAGTAAATTGGGGGCATTAAGTAAAGATGGACAGCAGGAGAGAGGGAGGAGGGAAGGCTAGAATTGGAAGTGTCTAGCTTTTCAGGCTTGTTGCTGTCAATTAAGATTTCTAAATTTAATGTAATTTTTGAACTGACATGCAAATCACCAGAAATTGACTTGGCTGAAGTTTTTCACTAGTCATAGAGGCTTTAGCAGTGCTTTTGGAGGTGAAGATGGTGCAGCAACCACAATCCATGTAGCAAGGCGGTGTAAAACTGGTTTGCATACAAGGAGAGGAGTATGAGACCATTTAAATTCAGAGAAGGTTTGACAGAATAAATACTATGAGAATGAATCATTTTCATCTCTAAACCAAATGATCATGTCACTCATCACGCAAAACACTCTAGTGGAAAAAAAGCTTAATAATGAATGGTTAATAAAAACAACAACAGATAAACTAAATTTACTCCAGGCTGCTTAAAAGTCTTCCCAAATGTGTGTGTGGGCAGCAATTGCAAATGGTCAGGAAGCGGCCTGGAACACTGTATACCTGGCATGGCAAATGAAACTGATTTTGGTCCTGCACTAACATAACAAAAGAAATGCATTTAAATAGCTATGGCTCCAGCAGATACTTAGGTGATGTCAGATTTCTAAAACTGCATTCCTCTTTCCTCTTATTGAACTGGAATTGAGATGTGCTGAATTAACATTGTATTTGTTGGATATATAGTTGCTAGGAGCCCTTTTCTGACCGTTGATTTTTGCAGGAAAATAAAATCAGTGTTAAATTATTTTCCTTTGGCCCAATTTTACAAACTGCTTTCAGCTCTCTATGTGTTACAGTAGCTCTTCTGGAGGATGGGTCAATAGGGTCCATCCTTCAAGGTAGTGAGCACTCTAACCCTAATCCAGAAAAGCATATGCTTAATTTTAAGCCTGTACATTGTCCCATTGTATGCAAATATGTGTGTTACTGGATTGAGGGCAGAGTGCTTTGCACTTTGCAAGATAGAACCCTAAAACTGCTGCGGCATCAGGAATCTTCAGAATACTCCATCAGCCATAGCTGAGCACTTGGAAGCACCAGCAAAAGTTCCCATAATTCAGGCCTGATCTCACTCCCATTGAAGTTAATGGCAAAACTCGCATTAACCTCAAAGAGCGCAAGATACATATGCACTCAGTATGAAGTTTAACTAAGGCATTTCAAGTACCCCATCTACAATTTTGCCCTAACGTCAGTTAATTCTACATCTGCTATTAGCTCATAGACCTTAAATAGTCACAAATAGTTTCAGAATGATTTAGTAAATCATGAAATAAGTAAGATAAAAAAGTGAACAAGAAAAACAATAAATACAATTATAAATATGTCAACAAAGAGAAAAGAGAGCATTTTTAAGCCATCCTTATAATACAAATGAAGTGCAGACTGCAAATATGCACCAATCATACATCATCAATAGGCTTGGCAGAATTCAATTTTTTAAAAAATAATTTTAATGGATAATATTGATGTTCATGTTTAAGTATTTTTAAAGATTTGTTACACATTTTTAAAGATTTGTATCAATTTAAATGTTCATGATTGCAGGAAATGATGGAGGGTCAGATAATTATCTAATGACAGTACTCACAGAGATTCAAAAAGCTAACGCATCATAAAACACAAACTGTCAACATCACATGTCAAAATATACAAAGTAAATATCCTTAAATCAACAAGTTGTACCTGTTTTTAGTATTCATTCACTAGCTGTCTTTTGTAACAAGCCTTCTTTTGACTAATACATTCTCAAGCAGCATTTCTCTTACTTTGTCTATATGTAAATTTTGACATAAAAATATTTTTCATTGGTCTGTGTTTGTATGGTGAAATCAACATTTGCTGACATTTACCAATAAAAATCTAATCCTTCCAAATCTAATAATTAATAATGAGGACTACAGCAAAGATGCCAATAACACCAATGTTACTGTGAGTGATGTGACTCACTTTGGGCTGGTCCACACTAACCCCCCAGTTCAAACTAAGATACGCAACTTCAGCTACGTGAATAATGTAGCTGAAGTCGAAGTACCTTAGTTCGAACTTAAAGGTACTTACCAAAGGTCCACACGCGGCAGGCAGGCTCCCCCGTCGACTCCGCCTACTCCTCTCGTGGAGCAGGAGTACTGGCGTCGATGGCGAGCACTTCCGGGATCGATCCCAGAAGATTGATTGCTTACCGCCGAACCTGGAGGTAAGTATAGGTGTACCCTTTATATGGAGAGATCTTTCATCTCTAGGCCAAAAGGGTCAGTGTAAATCTAACTCTGAGACTGCAGAAGACTAGGTAGACTGTACCTACTAATCTCTCTCCAGCATTAGGGGACATACTGTAATCCTGCTGAAGGGTTTATCCTTTGAATAAAACATTAAATCAAGGTCTTGTCTACTTTGTAGTCATTATAGATAACGACATGACTAAAAGGAGAGTAATAATGATTAGAAATCCCCAAAGACTATTGAACTGCTGCTTGTCAGTCATACATATTAGATAATGAAAACTGCTCGAAGACCAGAGTATCAAAGGGGAGTGGGTTTGTTTGTTTTGTTCTTTGTAGTTAATACTTCATTCTAGCCAAACCCTAAATCCATAGAGGCAATGTGCTCTAATGGTTGGATTTTCAAAAACACCAAAAGGGCCTAGGAGCACAGGTGCCATTCACTTTCAATGGAACATGTGCTCCTGCATCATTTAGGTGCGTTTGAAAAATCTCACATTAAAGGAATGAGCATGGGACTAAGCAACTGGAGCTTGAAAATTATAATCCCATCTCTCGCTGACTCACTAACAGGCAGGTTGTGAGCCCCTTACTCCCACTGATAGACAGTTAGGCCTGGATCCACAAAAGGGATTTAGGCTTTGTGACTCTGCGGTCACAATTCCAAACTTTTAGGTGCCTAGAAAAATCACAGGAACAATACTGCAATACCCAAATCCTCAGTTAGGCATCGAGGCTCCATATACAATGAATGGGGAGAGATGGGGCCCTTAGAATATGATCCACAAAGCCAGCACATGAGGTGGGGAGCTGCCTAAACTAGCCAATGGGAGATGCCAACAACAAGGGTCTGCGCTAAACCCTATTCTTCTCTTAGAGTTCAATGTCTAAATCTGTGCTGCAGAGAGGCGCCTGTCTCTGCTCATGTTCCACGAACCGGGGGAAGATAGTGTAATGTAAGACACATGCAGGGCCCCATCAGAGCCCAACTAATTCCACACAAAATAGCGGAGGGTGAGGGGGAAGGATGACCTCCTTTATAATCTTTAGACAACGCCTTCTGGTGCTCACCTGGGATGTGGCAGACCCACAATTCCTCTGCCTGAGGAGGAAAAGGGATTTGAACTGCAACTGGCCACCTCTCAGGGAAGTGCTCTAACCACTAGGCTAGAGTAATTCTAACTTTTCCTTGCCCCAATTAATATTGATTATTCAATTAAAGTGGAACACCTTTCAATAGGAGAGACTGAAGGAGACCCATATCAGACTAAGGCGGCTGAACACCTACCTTTCTCCTGGCTTGTGAATTGCTCTGGGGCTTAGGTGCAAGGCATCTAGAGTGAGGGAACAGTGTGCATGCTCTGAAGCAGAAATTTAGGTGCCAAATGAACTTTTACTGCAAAAATTTAGGCGCCAAGTGACTTTAGGTGCCTACAGGGTTAGGCGGTAGCCATGTGGGAGTTTTGTGGATCACAGTGTGCCTAAAAACAGGAATTAGTTGCCCTAGTACTTCTGTGGCTCCCATCTGTAGTCACCCAGCTAGTCCTATAGAATTCAGTGGACCTATGCAGGTGAGGAACTACTCACCGGTAGGAGTAAGGCGTTCACAAATTGGCCACAAGTGACCAACACAAAGCACTTCACTTCTCTGCTTTAGTTTCTCCACCTACAAAAAGAAGATAACTATCTGGCTGAGAAGGTTGGGTGTAAGGATTAATCTGTTTAAACTTGTACAGCAATTTCAAAATGTAAGAACTGATCGCCAGCTGGTGTAAATTGACATCACTTAATTGACTTCAATGCAGCTAGGCTCATTAACATCTGGCCCACAAAGTGCTAAATATTGTTGTTTTTATGTAGCATTTGTAAGTCCTTAGGAAACTGTTTACAAAAAAGAATAATGGACCAGGATCAAGATACCAGGGTGCATTATGGACCAAATAAAATCTCCCTACATTTACTCTCATTTTACAAATGAGTGAGGCACGGACTCGCATTCTGTTGATGGATTCTTACAACTGGGTTCCTGGCAGGGTATGTTCTATCCTTGTCACAATCTGGGTCTACAAAGCAAGACTTTAGAATCATAAGGACTGACAGAGTCTGAGAAAGACTGCTCCTGATTATGAGACATAATCAAAGCCTCTCAATATTTTACATTTTCCTTTATTGCTTGTTCTGTTTTTCTCAAAGATGCAGAAATATGGGAAAATGAAGCTGTGCTACAAATCATATTATGTAACACTGACAGGACACAGCAACACAATTTACTGTCATCTTCCACAAATGAGAGGAAGATAAATACGCTCTACCTGCAGTTAGGCCAGTTTAAAAGGTCATTAGTCATATCAGATTAGATTGCAAGGGCCATAGGATCAGTTAGTGGAAATCAGCACTGCTCCACTGAAACAAGCTGAGTGACATCGATTTACACCGGTTGAGTACTGGCTCCATGATTTCAGAATGCCTCACGTAAATTTAACTTTTTCAGACATAAAATTAAGTCAACAGTCGGGAGATGCCAGAGAGGGTCATTCATTCATTGGTGAGTCAACAGCCAATTGGAATTTAAAATAAAAACCACAAATATAATGCCTCGGGCCTTGGCATAAGTGGCATACCACACCATTTAATATTAGAATTTTAGCCTAATTCACCTTGAAATGTGCATCTATGAGTCTGAGCCATCCGTCCCAGTTTCACCAGCAAGTTGCATCATAGCTGCTGTTATTTTAAGTGTCCGCAGACATTTTAGTTGCTTGTGATATTCAACAGCTCAGATCCCTACCTTCCTCATTCCCTCCCTCACATACATAGTGACATTTCCCAGGAGACGAAGTAAACTAAAAATCAATCCCATGCCACAAATCTTAAGTAATGTAGAGAAGAATACAGAATGCTTGACAATGGAGAAAGTCCAGAAAAGAGCAACACAAATGATTAAAGGTCTAGAAAACATGACCTATGAGGGAAGACTGAAAAAAAATTGGCTTTGTTTAGTCTGGAGAAGAGAAGACTAAGAGAGGATATGATAACAGTTTTCAAGTACATGAAAGGTTGTTTTCAAGGAGGAGGCAGAAAAACTAGTCTCCTTAACATCTGAGGATAGGGCAAGAAGCAATGAGCTTAAATTGCAACAAGGGTGGTTTAAGTTGGAAATTAGGAAAAACTTCCTGTTAGGGTGGTTAAGCACTGGAATAAATTGCCCAGGGAAGTTGTGGAATCCCCATCATTGGAGATTATTAAAAGAAGGTAAGACAAACACCTGTCAGGGATGGGCTAGATAATACTTAGTCCTGCCAGGAGTGCAGGGGACTGGACTAGGTGACCTCTCAAGCTCCCTTCCAGTCCTACAGTTCTATGATTCTATTAGAAATGTATCTGTGACATTGGTGGTAGACTTGAAAATCCTTTTTGTATGGGGATGGATTGAGATTGGAAATTGCCTCATCAATGAAATGTAGCATTTCAACCAACTGAAATCCTATGGATGTCAGGGTGGTTACTGAATGGGAAGAACATCATATTTCCAGTGTGACGCAGTTGTGAGAATTCCCCTCAGTACTTGGAGACATTACTGAGGACCCTGGCAGTGGTGCCAATTCAGATATTTCTTGCAGGGGCCAATTCCAGTCCCTGCCACCCCTCTTCCCAATAAAGACCCTGTTCTGGTCCCCACTCATTCCTTCCCTCCTCCCGCAGGCACCCCGGGTTTCCCTCGGCTAGAGAAGGGTCGGTGCAAGGATGTTTCGCGCCCTAGGTGAAACTTCTACCTTGAGCCCTCCCCCCTCCCCGAGCCCTGCGGCAGCTCCCCCCCCCCCCGCCCTGAGGCGCCCCCCTGTGGCAGCTACCCCCACCGCCCTGAGGCATCCCCCCTGCGGCAACTCCCCACTCTCCCTGTCCTGGGGAGCTATGCGGCAGCTCCCCACCCCAGCTCACCTCTGCTTCGCCCCCTCCCCGAGCTCTGCAGCAGCTCCCTGCCCCTTCGCCCTGAGGCACGCCCCCCCGTGGCAGCTCCACACCCTCCCTCCACCCTGAGGCGCCCCCCTGTGGCAGCTCCCTCCCCCCGCCCAGGGAGCTGTGCGGCAGCTCCCCACCCCAGCTCACATCTGCTCTGCCCCCTCCCCGAGCCCTGTGGCAGCTCCCCACCCCCAGTCTGCCCTGAGGCACCTCCCCCGTGGCAGCTCCCCGCCCCGCCCAGGGAGCCGATCGGCAGTTCCCCACCCCAGTTCACCTCTGCTCTGCCTCCTCCTCGAGCATGCCATCGCTGCTCCACTTCTCCCACCTCCCAAGCTTGTGGCGCCAATCAGCTGTGAGCTGGGGTGGGGAATTCTCCTGCGTGCCACTCCCCCCTTACTTGATGCAGGCGGTCCTCCCCGCGCCCCCCTGCCCCAGCTCCCTCCGCCTAAATGCCGACGATGACCGGGGTGGCCGAAGATCCGGCCACCGCGGTCGCCACCGAAGAAAATGCCACCCCCCCAAATGCTAGTGCCCTAGGGGACCACCTAGGTCGCCTAATAGGTTGCACCAGCCCTGGGCTAGAGAGCCTCCTCCTCTGACCCACACAGTGCATGAGCTGGTGCTGCCTGGAGTCGAGCTCTTGGCTGACTCCCCTGTGGACTGCCATACAGGAACAGACTCCCTGTTCACCAGGTCGCAACACCATTTAACCCAGCTGCCCCTCCATCTGGATAGAGGGGAAGCTCGGTCAAATTTCAGCAGCATTGTGACCATGCAGCTGGAGCAATTTCCAGTCTCAGTATGGGATCACTGCATAGAGGGCTCAGGCCACACACACACTCTGGCTCTGCTGCCTATGGAATTGAGCAAGTGCTAAAAACTTGGGGACATATTCACTGCCATATTCAGTGCCCCCCAATGGGTGCCACTAGTTACAGTTCATAGATCACAGAGGGTGACTTCTATGTTCCACACCAGTTACCTATATCAGCAAAGGGGTCACAAAAGACAGGGTTAGTAGGGTTGCCTTACCTGGTAATTAATTGGTTGAACCAAATTAGACATCTGAGAGTCTCAATTACTGTCTGCTCAGCTCCTTATGAAACTTTGTTTCCAATTAAGGTCTATTATCTTTGGTGTTGGTTTCTCTCTCTCTCTCTCTCCCTCTCCCTCCCCTATAGCAGGTGAATCTGCTCAAAGAGGTAGAGTTACAAGAATCACCCCTTTATTAAAGAGACAGCTCTTGTATTTTATCCTAATCACCTTGATTCTCACACATTATTCACAGACAAGAAAGATAGCATAAAACAAGCAATCCCTGAAATAGAAAGGGGACTTAGAATGCTAAGGAATCAGAATATTAAAGAAGCAGTCTACTAAAGCAAATCTGATACTTGGATAACAACATGGCCTGCTACCAGTGAGAAATGATTGAACCTCAAATCATTGAAGGTTGCAATTTGGTCTGGATAAACACAAATGATGGGCTAGAATCAAACCCTGAAGCTGAGCACCCCGAGCTTTGGGGAAGTTGGTATCCTTATCTAAATTTTGGGATGCAGACACATCTCTAATAAGAGCCTCAGTGATTGGATGCTTCTGTGAATATCCAGCTGCACACCTGGGTTACAAATTTCCAATGTACTACTTGTTAAGAACATAAGAACGGCCATACTGGGTCAGACCAATGGTTCATCTACCCAGCATCCTGTCTTCCGACAGTAGCCAATGGAGGAAATTAACAGAGCAGGCAGTCATTGCGTGATCCATCCCCCATCATGACTCCAAGATCTCTTTTTAAAGTGAGAACAGCTAATTTAGATCCCATAATTTTGTATGTGTAGATGGGATTATGTTTTCCAATGTTCATTACTTTACAATTCAACATTGAATTTCATCTGCAATTTCCCTTTACAAAAGTCATGTTGCCTCTTCCTTAACAAATCATAGCCATTCATGTATTTAAGAATTCTGCTCTTTATAGTTTCAAGCAATTTGCCTGGTACTAAAGTTAGGCTTACCTGCCTGTAATTGCCAGGATCGCCACTGGAGCCTTTTTTAAAAATTAGTGTCACACTAGCTATCCTTCAGTCATCCAGTACAGAAGCTAGCTGATTTAAATGATAGGTTACATACCACAGTTAGTACTTCAGCAGTTTTATATTTCAGTTCCTTCAGAACTCTTGGGTGAATACCATCCGGTTCTGGTGACTTATTACTGTTTAATTCATCAGTTTATTCCAAACCTCCTCTGTTGACGCATCAGTCTGAGACAGTTTCTCAAATTGGTCACCTAAAAATGGCTCAGGTGTGGGAGTCTCCCTCATATCCTGACTGATGCGGAGAAGCTAAATTAATTCTTTGCAATGGTCTTTACTTCCTTGAGTGCTGCTTTAGCACCTCAATCGTCCAATGTCCCCACTGATTTGGCATGCTGACTATTTTTTGCTGTTTGTGTGAGTCTTTGGCTAGTTCCTCTTCAAATTCGTCTTGCCCTGCCTTATAATGCTTTTACACTTGACTGGCCAGAATTTCTCCTTTTTTTTTTTTTTAATTGTCTTAAATGGATTCATGAGGTTTTCATGATTTTTAGTAGTTCCATCTCAAATTAATCCTGAATTACCATGAGAACAGCATTTCTCACATCATTTCAACACTTCTTCCAGTCATAGCAGGAACCAAGAAGAGAAGGAAAATATTAAACATTTATATCGTGGTAGCACCTATGAAAAAATAAAGAGACAAACCTCGGAAGAGATTTAGTTTAAGTTTAGGACAAAGTTATTAGTAATGTTCTATCACTGACTCAGCTTGCCCAATCATACACACTAATGCACAATACATATTTTGCATGTGCACACAGTTGTCACCTCCTGTGTATGTCCAATTATACAGGTAACTGGGCATTTGTACATGCAGACACCAAAACAGTAGCCCAAGCAAAGCACTGCAATTGTGTGTACAAAATAAATAAATTGCAATCTGCTTCATGTGGGTTAACCTCTATCCAGTCTGGAGCCCTACTGATTTCAGTATGAATTGACCCACAAAACTCAGATTGCAGGATTGGGGCCTATACATGCCATTCTTTACTCTCACTTAGAACTGAGCATCTTGGGGATAGAAAGGTAGCCCCAGGTCTCCATAGGCTTGCTCTACAAGGGTATTACATACAAATCTTTGACCAGATTGGTTGTTCACACCCACTATGTGCAAGTTTGACTATTTTTTTTTAAACACTGTGACAGGGTGTTATCAATAGCACCCCTATTACTGCCCAGCTGGGGGCGATTACACACTTTCTGGTGGGGGATTGTGAGCACCTGGGTGATAATCACTGGATTAACAAGGTAATTGGGAAGAATATAAGCAGAGGAAACAGGAAGCAAAGGGGGCTGATGAGCGAGCTCAAGAGGAGCTCAGAAGGAAGCTCAGAGGATGACTCTGGGGTAGGGATGAGGGAAGCTTGTCCTTGCTATAAGTTGCATATTGTTGTGATGTAAGAGGGAAATAAATGCACATCTTAGTGGAAGATAAATGGTCAGGTGTGTGCTTGTAACTGTGAGACCCTCTGAACTGCCTGGCCACCAGGGAGTGACAGAGGTTCCCTGTAACAAACACAAAGCAAGAAAACAGGCCCTCTGACAACTTTTTGTATTTCCTCCATTCTAGTCTTGTCTATTAAAAAAAAAAATCTACAAAATGTATTCCACTTTTCCTATCATGTACATATCCTATTGCTTTTTGCATAACTATTTCCTTTGTGGTCACAACGATTTAAAATATTACATAATACAAAATATTTTTCACCAGCATAATTACAGGAACTATTTGATGGTAAATTGTAATAAAACATAGCCAGGCCCATACTTAATACATATACATCAGCATCCCTACTTGTAAAAAATATTTTTGGTACTTACATAAAAGATCTAGTAAATTCCCCACATATAAATATGTTGGGGAAAAATTACAGCAACCATTAAAGGCATTCTTGGCACAAATGTTCGTCTCTCCCCTGAGGTCAGTAAATTAGACTATAAACAAAAGATATTGGAAGCAACAAGGCAGTAAAGAAAATATTGTATAATGGTCTGACAGCACTTATATCTAGAATGATTAGGGAGTGAAGTGATAGAATGGAGGAAAGAAAATTTTGTTCTGTGTAGTATTTACATTTATCTTAAACAGTATTGCGCTGAGAGCAATAGGAAGAATGTTTCAGCTCCTCTGTTTTGTAAAGCTCATGTTTGCCAGAAGCTGGGAATGGATGACAGGGGATGGATCACTTGATGATTACCTGTTCTGTTCATTCCCTCTGAAGCACCTGGCATTGGCCATTGTTGGAAAACAGGATACTGGGCTAGACGGTGGAAAATAATTTTTTTCCCTAAAGGTGTTTTCAAAAACTGGGTTAACATTTATTGTAAGACTAGGCCCAAAGGCAGTTGCATCCAGAGAGAATTTATTTCATCCAGAAGCTTTTCTGTAGCAAACATTAGCAAAAGTGAACTGATAGAATTCCTCCAAACACTGGTATGGCACAGTATGAATTTACTCTTAGGAGTACTAAGCAGACTAGCTGAAGTCTGATGCTGTTGTTTTTATGATCACTACAAAAAATGAACAGATGTTAGGAATGGTTAATGCAAAACGTTTGTGGAGCTGAGCTGCAATGTGTGTGTCTTGCACACCATTGTGTTGAGATATATATTACAACTACAAACTTGAAAAGCAAACATGCAAAATCATGAGAAAATTAGGGAAACACAATAAACCAAAATGAGAAGTGAGGCCCAAGTTCAGCAAAGCACTTAAGTATGTGCCTAAGTCCAACCCTGTTCAGTAAAGCACTTTTAAAAATTGGACAAGCAAGGTCTATCTGGTATGACTCTAGAATTTGGGACAAAGGGGGATGGAAATACAGCACATTGTAGTCAGCTCCGAGCCGCTCTCACGCCACTTCTCCCCTTTCCCAAGTTCGCCTTCCACATACTGAAACCATGTGTCTACAGCCTTTGGGCTCCCTAAGAGACGGCAAAGGATGAGTCACAACCAGTCTACTGACTGTGTGTTAAGAAAAACAAAAACACAACTTTGGAGGCGGATGTCTTTCACACCCTGATCCTAGGGAGCATGGTGGTGGCGGTGGAGGGGCAAGGGCATGGATCTCTTACAGGGACTGAGGGACGTACTGGCTGCCGCTTCCAGCAGCTCCCATTGGCCTGGAGCAGCGAACTGCGGCCAGTAGGAGCTGCGATCGGCTGGACCTGCGGATGCGGCAGGTAAACAAACTGGCCCGGCCCGCCAGGGGCTTTCCCTACACAAGCGGTGTCCCAAGTTTGAGAAACACTGTTCTACAGAATTTGCTGCACTGAGGTGCAAGGGAATTTCCTCTGCCCTCAGAATGTTATTTCACCTATGTGGTTGGTTTCACTCTGATGCTTGCCCCTTTTTGCTCTCCTTGAACTCCAGATCAGTCAAGGAGCTGTCATAACTATAAAGGGAAGGGTAACAGCTGTCCTGTGTACAGTACTATAAAATCCCTCCTGGCCAGAGACTCCAAAATCCTTTTCCCTGTAAAGGGTTAAGAAGCTCAGGTAACCTGGCTGGCATCTGACCTAAAGGACCAATAAGGGGACAAGATACTTTCAAATCTTGGGGGGGGGAAGGGTTTTGTTTGTGTTCTTTGTTTTGGGAGTGTTCGTTCTCAGGACTGAGAGGGTCCAGACATCAATCCAGGTTCTCCACATCTTTCTAAACAAGTCTCTCCTATTTCAAACTTGTAAGTAAATAGCCAGGCAAGGCGTGTTAGTTTTCCTTTGTTTTCTCAACTTGTAAATGTACCTTTTACTAGAGTGTTTATCTTTGTTTGCTGTACTTTGAACCTGAGACTAGAGGGGAGTCCTCTGAGCTCTTTAAGTTTGATTACCCTGTAAGGTTAATTTCCATACTGATTTTACAGAGATGATTTTTACTTTTTTTCTTTAATTAAAAGCCTTCTTTTTAAGAACCTGATTGATTTTTCCTTGTTTTTAAGATCCAAGGGGTTTGGATCTTGATTCACCAGGAGTTGGTGGGAGGAAGGAGGGGGGATGGTTAATTTCTCCTTGTTTTAGATCCCAAGGGGATTAGATCTGTGTTCACCAGGAGTTGGTGGGAGGAAGGAGGGGGGATGGTTAATTTCTCCTTGTTTTAAGATCCAAGGGGTTTGGATCTGTACTCACCAGGGAGTTGGTGAAAGGTTTCTCAGGCTTCCCAGGGAGGGAAATGATGGCAGCGGAACCAGAGCTAAGCTGGTAGTTAAGCTTAGAAGTTTTCATGCAGGCCCCTACATTTGTACCCTAAAGTTCAAAGTGGGGATACAGCCTTGACAGAGGCAACTTTGAGTCATGCAGTTATGATGTCCACTATCTTGTCTGAAGTTGGGTGGACTGAACGAGGGACGTGTTCATTATTAGCTGTTCATTGTTCTTATGGTGTGTTTCCCCTGAGTCACAGGACATTGTCTGCTCCCTGACTGGACTATGGAAACATTCTACAAAGGAAAATAGCAAACAACAGAAGTCATCATTCCAGTACCTTCCCCCCCCCCCCCCCCCCAAAATACTCATTAGTGGTAAAGGGCATGAATTTTTCATGATTTGCAAGCAGTTTTACAAATAACTAGTAGTTGACTGAATACTCTTGAATGCTGAGCACTTTTCATGAAAAAAATCATAAATCAGCACTTTACTATTCATAAATCAGCACCTTACTATTCTACTAGTTCTCACAGATATTTTATTATTTTTAGATCTAGCTTTCTTCATTTTTCCCTCTCTTGATTGTTTCCCACTCCCAGCCTCCAGCTTTCTTAGTAATTCCCTGATCTCACTCTCTTCCCCAACACACACTAACTTTTGGCATTGTGTTCTCTGGATTAATACTTATATGGGATTGACAGTATTGCACTCTACATCAAGTATATGCATTATTTTTTTCAGGTCAAACTCATTTCTTTACTAAAAGAGCAAAGAAAACTGTCATTCAGTTATTTAACTGGAACATGGTAGACAGCATTAATACCTAATGCAACTCCATTGGTTTCAGTACAATGAATTTGGCTCAATCCATTTTCTAAGGAATGATGTATTTGTTTTTCAGACTAACAAATTACACATGTAACCAATACATTTCGATGAACCAAAAATAGTGGACAGACACAAATCTATAACTGTAATGGACACACAGTAACATACACTGGTTACTTTGGAAAGATTTTGATAAATTTTGCTACAGATATCCTTAAAGCAGCGAAAACATGTCTTTTTATTCCCACCCACCAGAAATATAAAGGAAACACTAGAAATACAACACACCAAAACAATGATAAGTAAATAAAATGGTATAAGGTGGGATTTTAAAAAGTACCTTGCTGATTTAGGAACATAAGTCCTCTAGAAAAAAATCAGTAGAACTTGTAGTCCTAAATCTAGACATTTTGAAAATCCCACCCACAAATTTAAGTCAGAAAGGGAAAAACAAACCACAAATTTTAAAATGTGAACCATAAACAATACATAGTTTATAATCAGATCAGGTAATAAACTAGGAAGCAAAGAGAAGCAACTACATCCAAATAATCTGAATAGATGTATTACTGAATGTGTATTAGTGAACTGGTCAGCATCACCGTTCAGGAAGTTAAAGCCAGACATAGTCAAAATAGAAATAAGACACACATTTTTTTACCATTGAGTGTGACTAGCCATCACAAAGTAGCAAGGGAAGTGATGGATTCTCCATCTCTTTAAGTCTTCAGATCAAGACAGGATGCCTTGCTAGAAGATATGCTTTAGTAAAATGCAAGTTACTGAGCTCAGCACAGGAGTAACTGGATGAAATGTTATGGCCTGCCTTATGCAAAAGGTCAGACTAGAGGATCTAATGGTCTCTTCTGGCCTTAAACTAAATGAATCTATTAACCATTCTCTGGCAGTGTATATAACAACTATATTCTTCCTTTTTTTTTCTGGAGGTGGGGAGGAGGAGAATATCCTAGCTGAGGGAGTAGATTAAGGATGGGCAATAGGAGTCTTTCACATCTATATCACAAATTTAAAATCAAACCAGCATTTGTAGCTTTCCACCTGCTGGTGGAGCAAATACTTGACTCACTATGACAAGGACTATAATAAAATAAGAGAGGAGACAATTTGAAATAATGTAGCCCTCCTTGATTTCTGCTGCACATGTAGAATTTTATATAATCTCAGATTTATTATACAGTTTTATATGTTAATAATCTGTAATGATAAATAGAGAGAATACAGTTCTATGAATGACAGAAGTAAATGTGAATCTAAAGTTATTGATATCCATTCTAATCAAGTATAATTTTATCTATTGACCTACTTTGGTTTTTGTGTCTCTTCTAACCTTAAATAATAGTATCTGAGCACATTGAAACATATATCTAGATTGGTAAATATAAAAAATTGTTACTAGCTGATTGTTGTTTGATAGTCTATGTGGAATACCTCACAGGGATAGGTGTGTGAACCTGTTCCTGAGGGACAGAGGCATAAGTTTAATTGCATACTGTGAGCAGTTCCATTTCTGACAATGGGAGTAGAGGTGGATAAAAAGGATGACCAAAACTATTTGCAGATTTGGATCATGTATGGCAAATAGTTTCAGCCAAATAAAAAATGAGGGGAAAAAATGTTTTAAAAAAGTCAAAATGATTTGTTTTGACATTTTCTAAACAAAACATTTTGCCTTTTTGTATCAAAATGACATTTGTTTTGAAATTTAGCTAATTTGTTTAATTATTTTTTAAAGTTATCTCTACCTCCCAAAAAAACCACAATGAAACAACAACAAAATCTTTTGGGTCAAATAAAATGTTAGACTAAAAATGATTTTTTTCCCGTTTTTTGTTTAGTTGGGAAAACAAAACACAAAATTGTTTCAGTTCCAATTAACTGAATATTATTTCAGAACATTTGGTTCAGCCACCAAACTAAAAAAATTATTATTTGCACAACTCTAAATGGGAGTGCTCAGTGTGTTAAATTAAGCACGTGTGCAAGTCATTGCAGAAAGAGGGCCCAAGGAATGAGGAGGGAACTGCAGCACACAGAGCTGGCTGGAACTTTGAAAATGGCAAACAACAAACACCTCCTTCCCCCCAAACCAATGCCACATTTCTGCATTTTTTGCACCCTACTTTTTCTAACCGGCTGTACTTTACAGATCTGTTTTTGTTTATGTGTTTTTATGAGCATTTGTAATGGTCACGGTTCCACTGGATGTACTGTGCCTCTGACCTTTACACAGTGTCTCTGGGAGAATCCCTTTCTTATTTCTAGGACCTGGGCCCACTTTTTACAAGGATGAGCCCTACTACCCAGAAACTGGGTCTCTGGCTTCAGCATCTGTCTCTCACCTACTCCAAATTAACACAAATCCCTGTCAGATACTTAACCCTCTTGGGAGCTATCCAAGGGACAGATGTTTGCAGTGTCACAGGACAGCCTTTTCAATCCATCATATATTAGGCAGCTGGAATACAGTATTCCAGGGTCCTTAGATTAGCATGGAAATGCAAAGCTTACCTGCATGTCTATGCTGCCAGTCCAACCCAAATGTCCAGGGATCCAATCTCCCAGAATACTGGGCAGCAGAAATCTTTTTACTGTCTGTTCACTTATAGACTTTGTTTCAAGTTCCAGTCACACTAAATTCATGTGAGCTGCCTTCCAGCTCCTGGGCTCAGGTAGGTGGGGGGTTGGGGGAAGTCCTCTTGGCCTAAAAGACATTAAAAGTTTATGCTCTGGTCACTGATTTCCATTCTGTCTCGAGGGCAGCTCCATTCCTATGCTGACAGTTCATTCAAACCAATCCAGACATGCCAGCTGTGTGGAAAAACCATCTCTTATTCCCATATCACAGGAAAGAAATTAACCTTTTGAAACTCAGGAGGTAACAATAGAGTCAGTGGGGAAAACTGAATCACATATTTTTCATAAAGATGCAGAAGTTTCCCATGTTTTCCACACAAATCATCTAGACTGTACTCCAAACAATCGCATTAGCATTGTATCCCATACATAAGTATGTTCTAGAACTATCTAGCAAGCTTCCAGTGTGAGTTACATTAACTCAGGTTCAGTCCACTTCCTAGCAGACATGGACGAAATCGCAAAAGACATCCTCCCTTGTATGGAGGCAGAACTGTCCTCTAACCTTCAGCTAAGAATCAAAGCACGTTGGCAGGATAAATGCAAGGTCATTACCCAAGTTGTACTTGTTCTATTCTTTTTAATTTAAAAAAAAAAAAAAGGTCTCATCCACTTGTAAACTCAACAGACGAAATAGATGTACAGGTGACTGACAAACAACCAATTATAAAAGCCATTGTTAACCCTAACATTGACATATCTCCAAAATGAAAGTGCAAAGACTCCGTATTATTATTACTTTAATCTTGTTTTCTGTCTACATATAACTCCATGCTGTGGTTTGTTTCTGACTGATTTGTCCATTGTGCTTTGTGGAATGGAACTAATGCTTTTGAGTCTTGCACTCACACTCCTTTTCTTTTCTTTATCCCAATAAAAAATATTGTAATGACTGTAACCACAGTGTTCTGAGCAAAACTCCTCTGTTTTTCATATCTGCCTCCCCCTCAAGAGGTGAAAGTGGGAGATGGTTCCATTTTATGGGTAAAAAGAAGAACAGGAGTACTTGTGGCACCTTAGAGACTAACAAATTTATTAGAGCATAAGCTTATATATATATATATGATATATGCATCCGAAGAAGTGGGCTGTAGTCCACGAAAGCTTATGCTCTAATAAATTTGTTAGTCTCTAAGGTGCCACAAGTACTCCTGTTCTTCTTTTTGCGGATACAGACTAACACGGCTGTTACTCTGAAACCTATTTTATGGGTAATCATTCTTGCTGAAAGAGCTACCATGAGGGATACAAAGAGGTCAACAGAAAGTCTGCTTCTGCCTGTAGGTGCAGCAATCAGTGTTGAACAAGAGATGACTAGGAGAATACCAAGTTGAAGAGTGGAGAATAGGAGATAAAACAAATATCCATGTTAGGGGGTTTATCATCTCCCCCCTTTTTTTCTCATTAACAGTGCAAGAAGAACACCAACAGAAAAAAAAACTGGGCAAATCTGTGTGCTTAAATAGAAATATAGAATAATACACAAGGCTTAATCAAGAACTTTATTACAGTATAAACCAGGAATGTGGATTTTACTTAATGGAGATGGTCACTTGTATGACATTTTAGGGAAATAGAATACTATGCCTTGAAGAAAGAAATGACATTTGCCTACTCACTACTACACCAGGGAGTTTGAAGTGAGGATGGATGAAATGGATCAGATAAAATGAGAATGGGGCTGAACAATGATTTGAACTGTACAGTGACCCAAACTGAGCGAAACTCTTATTAAGCAACCTCCTAATCAGTACCCATGGTCTGATTTGGTAGTTACAGATCTTTTTTATTACCTTTGCTGATAGCATCTTGTCTCCACAGAATGTTGGTATCTGTTTGTTTAGCTGTCTTTGTTAGACTGGTTGACATGTCCTGTTCTTGCATGCTTTAAGGCTTCCCTATGGTTAGGTATGCAACTCATTTTGTCTCTGACTCAGCAAAAGTACTTATCCACATGATTGTGTTCCAAGAGTGTCACTGGACAGTCAGCCCATTAGAGCACTTCAAGTTAAACATATGCTTTGCCAAAACAGGGTATCTGATAGTGCATGTGTTCAGCGAATTCCAGTGTCTACAACTTTCAAGACAGCATTTGACTCAACAAGAATGGTAGTCCTGCTCAGCACTGCATCAGAGAATTTGTGGAACTTTAGTAAGTGGGGAGTTCTGCTGAATCCAGGAATCATAAAGATTAGAGGTGGAAAAGACCTACCCATGTGACACTAATTCATCCTCCAACCAGTGTAGGATTATCCCCTATCTTCCAGTGGTTGGTCCAGTCTATATTGTCACTGTCTCAAGCAATGCGTCTGACATCTTCCCTTGTATGCAGTGTTGTTGAAGCCCAGTCTAATAGATTGTGCTGATAAATGGTCATTTAAAAAAAAATCATCCCATTATTTCTAAACCTTTGGACCAAATCAGAAAATCCCCCTGCTTTCCGGGTGATTATGCCCATCAAACATTGGTAGATTGACAAACCCCCTTTTAGTTGTTCCTTAGTTGAGCTACTACATAAAAATTGTGTAGTTCATTTAATTGCAATTGGTAAAGCAATACAGCTTCTTGCAGAGACTGGACTGAGTCAAGCACAAATGGGAAAGATGTAGAAAGGGTAATGTGAAGAACTGGAGAGAAGAAAAACAATGACCTAAAGTCAGTTGATCTAAACCATGTTCACAGAGAATGGTTGAGTGAGTTGTGGGGTATAATCTTACCTTAGGTACAATACCGAACCCTGTCTTTTTGCTTCAAATGGTTTGCTGAATAAATGGCATATATTAAAAAAATATTCTGGATTCAATCCTTGGGATTCAGCCAGCTTTGCTAAAGCAAATGTTAATGAACCTTGAAGCTTAAGTGATCCTAATTATCATTAGATTTGACATAATCCTCAAAGTAGGACAAACATCCCACAAAAGCATGGATTTCAAAAAGTCAGAATTTCATGGGATGTGGAATGAATTGAATGTTGATGATGAGGCACAGTTGCTATAGTTACTGTAGTTAGAATGTCTACAATTTTAAAGTGTGAGAAAATATACAGAAGTAGTAGCAAACAGCTGTGAATGATGGGGCTGTAGTTCCATGTAAGGGTGTAATGAGTGATTTTATAAAACCACAAGGGAAAAGCTCAAGTAGTTTGTTTATTCATTGAGACCATGAGATGGAATTATAGCTCCATAATTCAAAAGGGTCCTAATTTTTATTTGACCCAGCTTTAAAAATAATCTTCCCCCTAGACTGTTCTTTCCCCCTCTCCTCCCTTATTTCTCCTCTGTTCTTTCCATCCATCATCTTATCTCTTCTTCCTTCTGCTCTGAAGCAGTCAGCAAAGCTCAGGTGACTTCTATTGGAAAAGTCACCTAGAACAGCATACCTTTGAAGAGCCACTTTAAGGCAATTAAATGCAAGGGAAGGAGGCGAGAGAAATGATTTCATGCATTTCAATAATTCTCAGGTGCGAGGTACCTTCTTTGAATTATCCCTTCTTCCATGACTATGCTATGGTGGGTCAGATCCTCAGTTGGTGTAGATCAGGGTAGCTGCACTTAAGATTTGGCCCTGGGTATTCAAATGTGAAATTGAGATAAGATTCACTTGGTGAACCTCTATAAATGTTTTAAACAAGCATTTCATACTTCAAGTCAAATCATTTTATTAAAAATGTAGTTTAGCCCTGTTAAAAGAATCTACTTTTTAATTATGTTATGTGCCCAAAGCCACAAAGGCAATCCAGTGTCAGCAGTGGGATAAGAATTTAAGAGTTCCTGGCATCCAGCTCTACTTGATCACCCACCCTCTCAGAGAAGGTCTGGAATGGGAGACTAATACTTGCAAACCAGCTCATTTTGCTCCATCTTGTAGCCTCTCCTTCTGACAAGACCTGCTGTTGTAGCACTCTGCTTCCATTTCCCCCACCTCAGGCTCTTGACCAGGGACTTTGCACCAGGGACCAGGGATTCATTGGAATAACACCCTCAGTTAGGGCTCATTGATTGAGATAAAAATGTGTTCCCACTCAAAGGCAAAGCCCTCAGAATTCTAGTCTAGCTGGCCCCTGTCAGATTTGAAGTCATAACCAGAGGTCATTGTGGGTGGTGGTGGCCTGTGATATATAGGAGTCAGACTAGATGATCTACTGGTCCCTTCTGATTTTAAACTCTATGAGTATCTTCTGCCACCCTTAAGGCTCCTTGTCCATGTTGACTTTCAGCAATGGTCTATCTCACCATGTCCTTACTAAACATAAGCAAGTGTAATTTCAGTCCCCTTCCTGAGCACCTTTCTGGATACTCCCTGCCCCTCACCCCTTCCCCACCTCACTCTTTTCACTGAGCACTGACCCCCAGGGCTTTCTCCTCAGAGGCACGTTTTCTGAGCAGATTCACTCTGTATCCCTCCTCCCCGCAGGACTCCCTGGGCTCTTCCCATGAAAGCTCTCTCTAAGGAACACTGGCCCTTCCTCAGCTGCATCTGACTAATGAACAGGGATGGATGGACCAGGCTTCCAGCCCTTAAAAGGGGCAGACCGCCCTGTTACAGTTACCACATTAGGTTGGTAGTAGTTGAAGTCATTACCCTCTTATAGTTATTTGATAGCCGTTATAAAAGGATTTGGTGGTCTCAGTCTAGTTCTTAATTTTTAAATTGCAGGTTTGTTCACTTTGTACAGTGCCTAGCACAATGGAGTACTGGTAATGACTGGGGCTGCTAGTGCTCTGGTAATGATTCTCTTATAATAACAATAAAGTAACTTAGGTCCCGATCCAGCAAAACTCTTAGGGCCCTGGATGGGACTACTCACATTCTTAAAGTTATGCATGCTCTAAAACCCTTTGGTGGATCAAGGTCTTCAGTGCACATGCAAAAGTGATAACAGAAGGGAGGTAATGTATATTTCATAAGGAAGGCAAATCCCCAGGTTCTAGTATTAGGAGCTGCAGGCACAGGCCAGTTTATAGAATCAGAGTATAAGGCTGGAAGGGATCTGGAAAGGTCATCAATTCCAGGCCCCTGTGCTGAGACAGGACCAAATGAACCTACACCATCCCTGACAGGTATTTGCACAACCTATTCTTTAAAACATCCTTTGATGGGCATTCCCTTGGAAGCTTGTTCCAGAGCTTAATTACCCTCACAGTTAGGGAGTTTTTCCTTAATATCTAACCAGTTCAATTATGTCCATGCAGAAGTATGGTCTAGTAGTCTGATTGCAGGAATGGGGAGTTTTTTAGGCACCTAATTCCCATTGCCATCAATTACAGTTAGGTGCCAAAATACCCTTGAGGATCTGGGTCTGGAACCAAGAACACAATATTCTAAACCTGGCTGTCATTGATTTGAAATGTGACTTGCACGAACTACTACTCTTCCGGCTTCTGTTTTCCATATGTAAAAGAGGGATAGTACTTCTGTAAGCCACAGGGCCATTGTTTGTATTAAGGAGTCAGTGACTGTATAGCACCACATGGGCCTGGTGCTACCAGGTGCTGAGTGCCTCCTGGCAAGATGCTGCATGCTCTCCACTCCCCTTATCATTAAGGGTGCCCAGCACATCAGAGCAGATGCTCAATGCCTTGCAAGTGGGGGCCCTATCAGGGCTAAGCATTATTATTCTCACTTCCAGGATGTAGCGATTTTGAAGCCTTCTTTACTTTGCAGTACTTATCTATTTACCACCAGTCATCAGCCTGAGCTTTTTGCAGGACACTAAATCAGCAGCTCAAAATGCTCTCTGGAGCCTTTGCTGCCAGAGGTGCTGACTGAATGCAGTAGGAAAGTCAGACCTGTCTCAGCAGAGGTAGGAAGGATTAACGCAGACATCTGTTTCCCCACTAGCGCTAAGTTCATGAATGCCAGCCACACAAATATGTCAGGCGTGCTACCAGGGACGAAGAACATCCATACCCTGAAGAAGAAGAAGGGATGCATAAGTTATAGGCTAAATAAACTCAGGCGAATGACAGAATAACTCTGAAAGTCTGAGCTAGCAATAAAAGGATGCACAGATGCAGTAGACAACTGTTCCATGAAAACACCCTGCCTTCTTAAAACCAAATTTGTACATAAAATATTTGTATGTCTTTATTAGAGAAATGTGAGATATGAATTCCGATTTATGGTGAAAGAGTATGGCAAATATCAGATGCTGTCAATCATTTTCAAAATGACTCTTCAAGAGACAAGACACTGCTAAAAATCTGCATCTCAGATTCCTATAGAAAAGCATTCAAACTGAAAAAGCTTCTGGATATATTTGTAGTCTTACTCAATTCAGAGCTGAAAAGTATTTATGAAAATGCTAGGTCAAACCCACTGTAGAGACAGACTAGTAAACCATAAACCAATTAATTTTTTTTTTGTTATGGTGGAAGTTTTAGAAACTATTTTAAGTGATCAAATATGAAAATATTTGGAAAAGCACATTTTGATGTAGGATGTTGCAGCTTGAGTTTTGAAAAATAAATAGTTTTATCTTATTATTTTATTCCAAATCTTTGAGTTTATCATTGGATCAGATTTCCTGTAGTGAGACTTACTTAGAAAGTAGAGAAAAATGCTTCAGTAAAAAGAACAGGAGTACTTGTGGCACCTTAGAGACTAACAAATTTATTAGAGCATAAGCTATCGTGGGCTACAGCCCACTTCTTCGGATGCATATAAAATGGAACATATATTGAGGAGATATATATACACACATACAGAGAGCATGAACAGGTGGGAGTTGTCTTACCAACTCTGAGAGGCCAATTAAGTAAGAGAAAAAAAAAACTTTTGAAGTGATAATCAAGATAACAAACTGTCTGTACTGGGCTAAGAAGTGTGAGAATACTTACAATGGGAGATAGATTCAATGTTTGTAATGGCTCAGCCATTCCCAGTCCTTATTCAATCCTAAGTTGATTGTATCTAGTTTGCATATCAATTCCAGCTCAGCAGTCTCTCATTGGGGTCTGTTTTTGAAGTTTTTCTGTTGTAAAATAGCCACCTGCAGGTCTGTCACAGGTCTGGCAAGTTACTGGAGAAAGTGAGTTGCTCAATTTCAGCATCATTCTCATCAAACCAGTCCTGATGTTTTCTGGTGTGGTAGCATATGGTTTCCTCACAGGCATTGATGATTACTGCTTTCAACTGGCTCCAATGTTCCTCAGTTTCTTCTGGAAACTCTGATTGGAGTTTTTCTTCTAAGACTGCTTGGAAGTGGTCATGCTTAATAGGGTCCTTCAAATCTTGAACCTGACCTGCTTCTTTTGCAACCTCCATTTCGGAGCGATCTTAATTTTCATTGTGGATCAAATAAGGTGACGATTAGTCCAACAGTCATCAGCACTTGTCATTGCTCTTGTGAGAAGTACGTCACTATGATCTCTGATACGAACTACGACTTAGTCGAGGAGATGCCAGTGCTTTAACCATTGGTGTCTCCAAGATGTTTTGAACTTTTTCTTTTGTCGGAAAAGGGCGTTTGTAATAAGAAGTTCATGTTCAGCACACTTGGTCAGGAGCAGAATTCCATTGGAATTACTTTTGCCAACTCCTTCTTTCCCAATTGTTCCTTTCCACAGGTCTGAGTCTCCTACAACACGTGAATTGAAATCCCCCAGGATGATGATCTTGTCTGCTGTAGGGGTCTCCAATAAAATGGTTTCCAACTGAGAAGAAAAATCTTCCTTTACATTCTCATTGACATCCAGTGTTGGTGTGTAGGCACTCACAATAGTTGCCTCTTGATTTTTGGTGAGCCTCAGTCGGAGTGTCATAAACCGCTCATTGATGCCAACTGGTACCTCAGAGAGGCACCCTACGAGCTTGTTCTTTATAGCAAAGCCCACTCCATGCAATTGGGGTTCATCTACAGATTTTCCCTTCCAGAAGTAGGTGTATCCTCCTTTCTCCTCCCTCACCTGTCCTTCATCAGCTCTTCTAGTTTCAGACAAAGCAGTAATATCAATGTTAAACCGACTCAATTCACGAGCAATAATGGCTGTACGTCGTTCTGGTTCGTCACTATTTGAGTTTTCCATCAGGGTATGTACATTCCAAGTTCCAAAGTTGAAAAGTTTCTTACATTTTCGACCGCTGAGATGGTGATCTTGCTGGATGCGGCTATCCAGCCAGGAGAAACAGAGGCAAGACTATTTTAGGGTAACTTTTCTAACCCCCTCCCCATGTGGGGTGAGCAGAGTGTATCCTAAAAAGGACTGCTCAATTGTGGGTGCAGCTGACGAGATGCTCGACCCACCTCAGTCCTCGAGCAAGATGACTGTATCACACATCCACCACCTGTGCGTCGGTCTGTGACTAGGAACTTCCGGATTTCACTGTCCTGTTCCCGTTGCCACTCGCCGATCGCCACCGGACTTTTGACTTGTGCAAATGTTATTTTCCCAAAAACTGGAAGATGCGTGTGCAGGACTTCTTTTAAAGTGCGGAGACTGATGCACAACAGTCACCACACTACCCTTGACAGATAGAGGACTTGAAACCAATGGCCTGGACACCATGATGAGTGGAAATCTTCTATTTGCTGCAGCCTTCATCCACCTTCATAGCGGTTGTAACATTACACAATAGTTTCACTTCCATTGTGCAGTTATCCTCCATCTGCTCTGCTGTTAGGGACTTCTTGGATCACACTTTGTCTGGAACCTTGCCTTGTAATAGAAAGAGAGAAGCCCATGCTAAGGCGAGGGCAGAAGTACAACGGAAAACCAGAGAACTTGGGAACAAATGGTGGACTGAGAAAGCGCAAAAATTCCAACATCTCGTGGACATCCACAATACATGTGGTTTCTTTAGTGCCACCAAGGCTGTTTATGGGCCAATTTGTCATGGTATGAATCCTCTTCGCTCTAAGGATGGAACCACACTTCTGAAGGACAACAAAGCCATCGAATCTTGCTGGAAAGAACATTTTGAAGATCTCCTTAACCATAATTCTATGGTTGTAGATGAAGTCCTTGAGCAAATCCTGCAACAACCATTTAGGGACGAGCTCAGAGACCCTCGTATGAGGTGCACAATGCCACCGTGCAGATGAAGAACAGCAAGGCAGCAGGTCTAGATGGGATCCCCACTGAAATCTTCAAAACGGTGGACCAGAACTAATTCAGCAGCTTTACCTACTTATCTTTAAAATCTGGATAAAGGAGGAGATACTCAGTGAAATGAGGGATGCCTTGATTGTCACCCTCTTCAAGAAAGAGGATAAAGTGGATTGTAGAAATTATCGTGGTATCTCCCTCCTAGCCACTGCAGGCAAAGTTCTGGCGTGGATCCTTACAACCTGCCTTCTGCCCCAGTCAGAAGAAATTTTACCAGAGTCACAGAGTGGTTTCCGACCATGTCGTGGAACTGCGGAAATGATCTTCACAGCACAGCAGCTGCAAGAAAAGTGTCGGGAGCAAAACTGACCACTGTACATGGCTTTTATTGATATAACTAAAGCCTTTGACTCAATGAATCACCGTGCCCTCTGGACTGTACTTTCTGAGACTGGATGTACTGATAAATACATCAATGTCCTAAAATTGTTTCATGATATCATGAAAGCAACTGTTCTGAGCAGCACTAGCACCCAGAGTGAACCTTTCAAAGTACAAACAGGAGTCAAACAGGGCTGTATCATCGCTTCAACCATGTTTGCGGTTTTTATTGCTGTCACTCTTTACCTAATTGCTGGGAAGTTTACAGCTGGCATTGAAATCACTTACAGAATGGATGGAAAGCTTTTCAGGCTTAGCAGGCTGAAAGCCAAGAGTAAGATTTCCACAACATATATTGTGGAACTTTGGTATGCTGATGACAACGCAATCTTTGCCCACTCTGAGAAAGATCTTCAAACTATCTTGAATGTGTTGCCGATGCTTGCACATGTCTTTGTCTCACTCTTAATATCAAGAAGACTAAAGTGCTCTATCAGCCCTCTCCAAATGAGGTATTCCATGCCCCATCTATCAAAATCAGTGGAGTGGCACTGTCGAATGTTGATCATTTCCTCTACCTTGGAAGTAATCTTTTATCCAAGGCAGATATTGATGCAGAAATTCAACATTGTCTGAGCTCTGCCAGTGTAGCTTTTTCTTGTTTATGGCACAGGGTCTTTGAAGATCACAACATTCGAACAGACACCAAGCTTCTTGTTTATCAAGCCGTTATTCTCCCAACACTGTTGTATGGGTCCAAAGCTAGGACAGTCTATAGACATCACTTGAAAGTCCTTGAGACTTTCCCCAAGACGCTGTCTTCGTAAGATTCTGAAGATCAAATGGGAAGACAGGCACACCAATATTAGTGTTCTGGAAGGGGCAAAGACCACCAGTATCGAGGCAATGATCATCGGTCAGCAATTCCACTGGACTGGTCACGTTGTCCGGATGCCAGACCATCGCCTCCCAAAGCAAGTCCTGTTTTCTCGGCTGAAAGAAGGGTACCATAACATGGGTGGACAATGGAAGCGTTATAAGGACTTGCTGAAGAACAACCTAAATAAATGTAATATTGACATTGATACCTGGGAGATACTTGCCTAGGACCGCTTAAAATGGAGTGAGGTCCTACATGATTGTCCCCTGCATTTTGAACATGCTTGCTGACAAGCCAAAGAGGATAAGAGGCACAGGAGGAAGGAGAAACTGGTCTCCAGTCATGGTCAACAGCCTTCTGCTGAGCCTGAAAACATCTGCCCTCATTGTAATAGAACTTGTGGTTCAAGGATTGGCCTTATTAGCCACCTGAGGACCCATAACTCCCATGGAAGATGATCATACTCGGTAACAAGTGATCACCCATCATCATCATCATCATCACTGGAGAAAGTATGCACCAACTCAAGCCTGCTGCTACAGAATGATCTTTTTAAACCATGAGCTGCACATTTGCTGTCATGTTGCCCATCACGTTCTCATCTGCCACACCAGGATGTTAGGGAGAAAACATTCTAGCGAGAGGAATGGATACCTAACTGGCTTCAGAACTGAGCTTGATAAGTTTATGGAGGGGATGGTATGATGAGACTGCCTACAATGGCAAGTAGTTGATCTGCGACTGCTAGCAACAAATATCACCAACAGCCGATGATGGGACACTAGATGGGGAGGTCTCTGAGTTACTACAGAGAATTCTTACCCAGGTGTCTGGCTGGTGGGTTTTGCTGACATGCTCAGGGTCTAACTGATCACCATATTTGGGGTTGGGAAGGAATTTTCTCCCAGATCAGATTGGCAGAGACCCTGGGGTTTTTTTTTTTTTTTTTTTTTGCCTTCCTCTGCAGCACTGAAAAAGTTCAGAAATGACCAAGCCCAGCCTTGGTAAGTAGGGCTAGGATGTCCATTCCACAGGCTGCTCCTCAGTTCTTACTGAAGCACGTCCAAGGCACAACAAGCCCTCGCTGTACTGGCAAGTCCAGGCTTGCCTGCACATCCCATGAAATCCCTAATGAATACTCTCACAGTGGGCTCTCATGGGCTCTAGGTCTATGGACAACTTTATAGATGTCGATACAGCACAAGCCTTGGGCATCCCAGAGCATCAAAAAATGGTCCCTGACCTCATAGAGACTATAGATGGCTCACTCCTGTCCTCAGGTCTGGTAATGGTGCCTTGGAAGTTATCCAGGACCATCAAGATAACGGGGGGGAGTATTCAGTAGATTAATGCTTTGATCAATGGAATTCAGTGTGGTTTGCTACAGAATTAAAACAGAACTCAAAACACAATGCCACCTTTGAGTTTAAGAAAACAATATATCTCTAATCCTCAGATAAAACTTTTCATTTCAATAAACACTTTATCCTTGTAGACATAGAACTATTAGCCTATAAATATTTACATTTAATAACTGGGCCATACCATTTGCAGTGCATACACTCAACTTCATCCTTTTCTCCTGTTTTTGTTTTTAACTTTTGAATACTTCCTTGTGTTCTGAGACATATTTTGATGCAGTTTTTTGTTTTTTTCCCATTTTAGTGTGTCAGATATTTAAACCGTTATCTGCTAAGAGCTTTTAATGTATACATGGGTGGGGGGTGAGATTCAGAGCTTGCATGCGTGCCTGTTTATTTGTTGTGTGTATCTTCTAGATCAGTGGTTCCCAAACTTGTTCCTCTGCTTGTGCAGGGAAAGCCCCTGGCGGTCCCAGCCAGTTTGTTTACCCACCACTTCCAGCAACTCCCATTGGCCTGGAGCAGTGAACCGCAGCCACTGGGTGCTGTGATCGGCCGAACCTGCGGATGTGGCAGGTAAACAAACCGGCCGGGACCCCCAGGGGCTTTCCCTGCACAAGTGGCAGAACAAGTTTGGGAACCACTGGTCTAGACTAATAAATAGCCTTACTTCAACAGGCAGCCTTGCATATAGACACAGATGAATGTATTATCATAATACATATATTTCATACAATGTATTGTATTTTTCTAATAAAACAAGGTTTTTTTATATATTTGAATGATACAAAAGTAGATTGAAAATTGGGGAAAAAAAAGAAATAATGCTTTGTGTAAAACCTAGGGGTTTTTTTGTGTGTGTGTTTTTTTGGTAAAAATCAGTTTAAATTGAAAACAAAGGGGCTTACAGATTGAGGAATGGATCACTTCATATGTAAGATATGGAACCCTGCATATATCAGAGATGGGGAAAGAACACTGCATATGTCAGAGACGTAACTTCATATAGCTGATATAGGTATGGAGCTCTGCCTGTGTCAAAGGTAGGGTGTAGCCATCTCCAAAGGGGGCTTCTATTGTTGATAGATCTGAAGGATACTTATCTACACATCTCCATATGGCCTTCACACAGGAAGTACTTTTGGTTCTACTACAATGGACAGAACTATCAGTACAATTCTTTACCCTTTGGCCTGGCATCCATCCAAGAGTATTTACCAAGGATATCATTGTAACTAGCAACTTCCTCAGACAGGAAATAGTTTCCTGGGCAATCTTCTGATCATGCCCCACCCTCCTTGGAAAGAGCACAAGAGGCAACTCACCGCACAGCCCAAGTTCTAGAGCAGTAGGGGTTTGTTATCAGCTTCACAAAGGGACAGATGGTTCCAGAACAGTCCATGCTGCATATGGGAGTTATCAGACACCAGACTACCCACAGAGTTTTCTATCAACAGACAGGATACATAGGATGATTGATACCATATATCAAGTCAGCAATCTCACAACTTCATCTGATGATGTTCCTTGGTATGATGGTATCCTACATCAACATCCTGCCATGGTCAAGATTTCACAGGTGTCCTCTCTGGCATTTCCTGATTTCTCTCAGCTTACAGGAACCATTCCCCTTATCTACCCTAGTCTTGAATTGAAATCCCTATTTTGGTGGCTGGATGTCAGCCGATGCTCAAAGAACCACAAGATTTCAGAAGAGGAGAGAATTGTAATGATAACTGAAGCTAGTCCCAAACAACGGGGAGTTCTTTGAGGGAACAAATCCATATAAGGGTCACGGATGGACAAGGAGGCTTGACACGGTATCGACTGTCTTGAACTCAGAGCAATCAGGTATGACTTAATAGGACAAAGCACAGAGTGGAGTAACAGAGTTGTTCTAGGTTTCAGAGTAACAGCCGTGTTAGTCTGTATCCGCAAAAAGAAGAACAGGAGTACTTGTGGCACCTTAGAGACTAACAAATTTATTAGAGCATAAGCTTTCGTGGACTACAGCCCACTTCTTCGGATGCATATAGAATGGAACATATATTGAGGAGATATATATACACACATACAGAGAGCATAAACAGGTGGGAGTTGTCTTACCAACTCTGAGAGGCCAATTAATTAAGAGAAAAAAAACTTTTGAAGTGATAATCAAGCTAGCCCAGTACAGACAGTTTGATAATAAGTGTGAGAGTACTTACAAGGGGAGATAGAGTCAATGTTTGTAATGGCTCAGCCATTCCCAGTCCTTATTCAAACCGGAGTTGATTGTGTCTAGTTTGCATATCAATTCTAGCTCAGCAGTCTCTCTTTGGAGTCTGTTTTTGAAGTTTTTCTGTACTGGGCTAGCTTGATTATCACTTCAAAAGTTTTTTTTTTTTTCTCTTAATTAATTGGCCTCTCAGAGTTGGTAAGACAACTCCCACCTGTTTATGCTCTCTGTATGTGTGTATATATATCTCCTCAATATATGTTCCATTCTATATGCATCCGAAGAAGTGGGCTGTAGTCCACGAAAGCTTATGCTCTAATAAATTTGTTAGTCTCTAAGGTGCCACAAGTACTAGAGTTGTTCTAGTGATGTGAGACAACACAGCCACGGTAGTTTGTCAATAAGCAAGGAAGCACAAGATCCAGAGCCAAATTAGGAGAATCCCATACCCTGTGTTTATGGACAGAAAAGAACTTTCTGTCCCTTGGAGTTCTTCACATAAAAGGGGAGGTAAACATCTAGGCAGATTGGCTGAGCAGGCAGAGGATAGATCTGGGAGTACCCAGATGTCTTTGACTCACGATTAAAAAGAAATTATTTTAATCACTTTGAAATCAATGCACCTCCTATCGAGCCCTACATATACAGAAACGATGAGGGAGTTCTGCACACGTCAGAGACGGTAAGGAAGTCCAGCATAAGTAAAAGAAGGGGATAGCGCCATGCACATATCAGATAGGGGTACACCATCTGGCTCCATCAGCTCCCCTCCCCCAGGTCCGTTCCTGCACCCAAAACCCACTATTTTAAAAATATCATGCACATTAAATGTTGTCAAGCACCTATATGTTGTCTCTGAGCTCTCAGGACAGCAGAAGATCAAAAAAAGCATCACATTGTGGGGTGCAATTCAGACCAGTGAGAGGTTGTGTCAGCACTTGTATTTAAACCCTGAGTCCCCCAAAATGCTTCTGCTACTTGTGACTCCCTTCATTGGAAACACACACACAACCAGCATGCACTTTGTGTGCTCTATGCTGTATAGCTCTGATTCAACCACTTTGAATCCAACAGCCTGCCAGAGGTTATTACAGACGCATTCCTCTTACCAGACTTGGTTCATGTTAGTGGGTGATCCCAACACATTCCCCAGTCTTGAATTTTCCCAATCCCATGTGCTCTACAAAGTCCAGCTGTCTCCTGAAATATTCAGAGGAATAATACAGTCCATTTGTTCCTTTAAAGAGATGAAACCGAACGGCTTGCCACAGTAACTGGAGTCAACATTCTCTTTAATTCATACACAGCACTCTCGGTTTAGCTCAATAGTGAAACCGAATTAACAACAAAAGAAGATAGGATTTTAAGTGAGTTCAAGTATAAGAGAGAAAGTTAGAAAATGCAAATACACATCTGAAAGCCTAAAACTTAATCTAGCAAATTATGGGCTTTGTTCAAGATGGCTTTTTCTCACCCACAGTCTTCCATCAAGATGGTGGCTGAACCTCACCTTGGTCAGGATCTCCTCCAGAAGCCCAAAGTGTTGGTTTCTTTGTCTTCTTAAGTGAAGAAATAACTTGCTGTTTTCTTCCCCGTTCTATTATAATCCAGTAAACCTTTGCAATGGATTCTTCTGAAGGTTACCCCTCAAAGTACAGTTTATTCGAGGAAGCTGACATGGAGTCTGGTGGTGAAGGAAGATCCATACTCTTTCTTCCCCTGCTGATGTTTGCTAAAGTGTAATTTGTTCTTTTTCCTGCAATTCCCCCCTTATTAGTTTGATGGCACAGTTTGCTGTTTATATGTAAATTGAGGTAACCCCACAGTCCTTTGTTTAGAACAGACTTGTTTAATAACATACCCTGCCATGCCTGGTTTAAACACATTTTACCCATAATCTCAGCATGTATCCATAACTGCTTATACACACCACATATCCACATCAAAAAAGAATAATGATCAGTGAGTTGTTAGCTTTTCAAATCATACCTCACAAGACATATTTTGTACAAAGATTATTACAATACTGGGTGTGAATACAACCCTGAAGCCTTGGACTCACAAGCTTGTTAATAGACCCACACTGATCAGGAAGATTACACCCTACATGCTTATGATTTGCACTGAGCTATTGCAGATGGCTGCAGCTGATGTTGATATCCTTCATCAATTCTTCTGCACCCCTGGAATTCTGACAAGTGCCAATCATCCACCAAGATAATCCAAAAAACTGTGGATCACTATCTGAGACATTTCATCCATGCACTTCCCTGTCTCCTGGGTTTCTGAGAGTGGGAAGTAGGATGGGATGTGATAGAGTAAATGACAGAAGTGTTCCATCCTCCTCCTCATTTGTCAGATCATACCACAAAAATAACTCTTAACATAGCCAAATAGTCCAGAATTTTAATTATTTCCTGGAAAGTTAAGGGACTCTCCACTCCAATTGAAAGAAAAAACATGTACTCATTATTAAAGAGAGAGAGAGAGAGAAGACAGATGTAGCGCTTTTGCAGGAAACACACTTGGCTGCAGATGAGGCTGGCAAATTAGAATGTGACTGGGTAGAAAATGCAATGTCCTGATCCAAAGGGATAGTCATACTCTTCCGTAAAGCGCTGGCAGTAAGTCTCTCAGCTGATGAGGGCAGAGTTTTAATCCTTAAAGTCACCCTGGCGCTGAACTGATCATCACTAATATAGATAGGCCTAACTGTGCTCCCAAAACCTTTCTAAGTTTAAAAAAAATTAAATTAAATTGCTGACTCTGATCATGCCCCTATAAATCTCTTCAAATAGCAACAGATAAGGCTAAGACACAGTTATGGAGATTTAGTTCTTCAATTTTATTGTATCCACATTTCAAAATGTTGCATTGCTGGGTGGGACACCCACCAAACCCTGTTTACTGACTTACACCCTGACACTGCAGCTACATGTTTTTGGTGCTAAGATTTTCTGGGCTGTATCCTTCGGTTCTTACACCACCCCTACTGGAATTGCTATAAGCACTGATATGTCGTATATTATGGGAGAACATGGTCTCCTTTCTAGACCTTGGTGTGGAAGTGAATACACTAGAGGGTAGGGATCGGATACAGAGGGACCTAGACAAATTAGAGGATTGGGCAGAAAAAAACCTGATGAGGTTCAACAAGGACAAGTGCAGAGTCCTGCACTTAGGACGGAAGAATCCCATGCACTGCTACAGACTAGGGACCGAATGGCTAGGTAGCAGTTCTGCTGAAAAGGACCTAGGGGTCACAGTGGACGAGAAGCTGGATATGAGTCAACAGTGTGCTCTTGTTGCCAAGAAGGCTAACGGCATTTTGGGCTGTATAAGTAGGGGCATTGCCAGCAGATCGAGGAACGTGATCGTTCCCCTTTATTCGACATTGGTGAGGCCTCATCTGGAATACTGTGTCCAGTTTTGGGCCCCACACTACAAGAAGGATGTGGAAAAATTGGAAAGAGTCCAGCGGAGGGCAACAAAAATGATTAGGGGTCTGGAGCACATGACTTATGAGGAGAGGCTGAGAGAACTGGGATTGTTTAGTCTCCAGAAGAGAAGAATGAGGGGGGATTTGATAGCAGCCTTCAACTACCTGAAGGGGGGTTCCAAAGAGGATGGAGCTCGGCTGTTCTCAGTGGTGGCAGATGACAGAACAAGGAGCAATGGTCTCAAGTTGCAGTGGGGGAGGTCCAGGTTGGATATCAGGAAAAACTATTTCACTAGGAGGGTGGTGAAACACTGGAATGCGTTACCTAGGGAGGTGGTGGAGTCTCCTTCCTTGGAGGTTTTTAAGGCCCGGCTTGACAAAGCCCTGGCTGGGATGATTTAGCTGGGAATTGGTCCTGCTTTGAGCAGGGGGTTGGACTAGATGACCTCTTGAGGTCCCTTCCAACTCTGATATTCTATGATTCTATGATTCTATGAATCTAGCCTGATATCACAGTTAGCTGGGAGCTCAGACAGAGTCAGCGAGATGATGGATAGTACTTCAGGAGTATTCCTGAAATGCAGGAGGCAGCAGGACAAGGACAGTTCATTCATGGCAGACAGGACAGACATGATCAATGCTGCTTTTGGCATGGAATCCACTGGGTGGACCAGCATTTCTGGTACAGAGAACTAGCACAGTGTGGTGCGACCACACACACAATCAGCAGTGGCTCCAGAACTTCTGCACAAGGAAGTAGACCTCCATGGAGTTTGTGAGGAGCTTGCCTGCTCTTCCAGCAGCACAGCATTCAACCAAGGGAGGACTTAGGTCAAAGAAACAGGTTGAGATTGCCCTCTGGAAGCTGGCTATCCCAGACTGTTTCAGCTCTGCCGCAAACCAGTTTGCCATCAACAGTTGGGGTTGTGGAGGTCTGTGAAGCAATTAATGTGATTTACTTCTGGGTGCTGGGAATAAGAAATGTGCCTGAAATAATGACTGAGAATGGGGTTCCTCAACTGCACTGGGGCCATAAATGGAACACATGCTTGGGAGTTGCCCACCAGAAGGAGCAAGTGAATATGTAAACCGCAAGGGTTCTACTGCCTGGTTATGCAGAGCTTAGTGGACCAGAGGGGCAGGTTTATGAACACTGGCACTGGAAGTACAGGAAAAAGGTGTGTGACACTAGAGTGCTGAGGAGATCTACTTGCTGGGAAAAGCCTCCTAATAACATGGTTATGAATTGGATGTTGGTGCCTACTAAGATGTTGGGAGACCCTGCCTATCAACTCCTGCCATGGCTCATGAAACTGTAGCCTGACATCAGGGTGCCCTGGCAATCGGTGATTCAGTTACTCACTTAGCAGTTGCAAGATGGCCGTAGTGTGTGCATTTGGAAGGCTGAAGCCAAAATAGCACTGCCTAAAAATGCATTTAAATATCAGTGTGATCAGTGTTGTCCACATGATCATGGCCTGCTGCACCCTGCACAATATCTGTGAAGCTAAAGGCAACTATTTTTGCAGGGAGCAGGCTCAGAATATAACTAGTTTCCAAGAAACCAAAGTGCATCCATCAAAATGGCAGTCAAGGGAAAAAAGAATGTCCACATTCCAATAGCACAGGGTAATGAGTATGAGATCTGAATGAGATGTGTAGCTGTGTGTGGGCATGGGGAATGGGGAGTTGTTTTCATCAGTTTTTCTTCTGCTTTTACTATCCAAATGTTAACTGTTACTTTGATACAGGCTGTATGTGATTTTAGGTTGCATGTGCTTGGCATGCTTTTAAGTGCTTATGTGCTTGTGAGATTTTGTGACTACCACAAAATCTGGATCTTCCTCTTCCTTTGCAAGAACACACAAAGCCACCTCCTCCAAAAAGAATAATGCATTAAACATTGAATCAAAGCAAGCCAAATAAAAAAACATATAGCACAATCACTGAAAGGGAAACAGCTGCTGTGTTACCAATCTAGCAGAAAAGGAAACTTTGGAATGGCACAGACCAACCCTTGAAACCTCTTGGCTCAGACTAAGAAGACTTGGCATGAAAAGTATATGGAAAACACAACACACTTTCCAGGGGCAGCTCTATGTCTTTTGCTTCCCCAAGCATGGCAGTTAGGCAGCCTTCGGCGTACCCACCACCAAATTGCCACCCAAGCCGCGGGACCAGCAGACCTCCCGCAGGCATGCCGTCAAAAGCAGCCTGACTGCCGCCCTCACAGGGACCATCAGGCTGCCCCCTGTTGCTTGCCGTCCCAGGCATGCGCTTGGTGCGCTGGTGCCTGGAGCCGCCCCTGACACTTTCAGAAAAAAAGTAATCACACTGCTTCTCTTAAGGGAAAATGATTGAAGAAGACACTGTAAATTTAAGTTAGAGGCGAATTGTCAGAGGCAGGAATGGAACCCTGTCTGTCAGAAATGGGGATATATCCTTGCTTTGTGGCAGGTTGTTAACGGGTCTGCATGTATCAGTGACAAGGAAGGAACAATTTATGTATCAAAGCAGGGAGGGAGCTCTGTTTATGTCACAGATGGGGATTGAGGTTTTGCGTATTTGTGTGGGTGGTTATTAGGAGTCCTGTATTGCTCGAACATGAGGATTGTTCCCTGTGTATTTCAGAGGATAGGATCCAGCTTTCATTCATATATATATGGTTGTTAGGTAGTTCTGCATATTTCAAATAATATGGATATGTCTCTGCTTATGATTCCCATAAAACCCTAGCTATATCAGTGACAGAGATATAGTTTTTGCTCTGTGTATCTCAGAGCTCTGACTAAGTAAGAGATAGGAACAGGGGCCTGCTAATGCCAGAGACAGACATGGAGACTAGCTCTATGTGCTTTTCATGCAGCCTTACTTAGATCAGGGATGGATGTGGAGTTTTGTATATTTGGGATAGAGCTCTGCCTACGCTAGAGATGTCTGTATCTGCAGCCCTGCATGCATCAAAGACAGGGATGGAACTTCAGCTGGTCTAAACAAGTCCTTGCTCTGAAAAATCACTCATACACCTGGGACTCTTCCCCTCGCTGTCATGGAGCTGTACATAGGTCAGAGATTAGGGTAGAGCACTGGGTGTGAGAGTGATTGTCAGAGCAGGGACTTGAACTTGAGTTTCAGATTCAAGTCCCCAGATGAGCACTCTAACTACTGGGGAATTGGCTATTCAGGGGTGAGTCTCTATTGTGTTTGAGAGAAAATACCCGGGAAACCTTCCTAACAAAATGTTGGTTTTGATGAAAAACCTACTGCTGGTTGGGAATTTAACAATGTTAACTGTAGGTAAGATTGTTTGAAAAGTTGCTTTGTATTTATGTCAGACATGGGGAAGGAGCTCTGACTGTGTCAAATATGGACATAGAGTTCTGACCATGTCAACTATAAGGATTATTCTCTTCTTGTATGAATAATTTTCCTGGAGCTTGGTGTCTGAGCTGAGGGGGTGGAACCCTAACTATAGTAAATGCAAAGCCTATCTTTGTGAAACAGTAAAGGTTGCTCTCACACACAAATATGAGAAGTTAGCCACCTAAGAGTACGTACCTTCTACTCCTTTTCCCACATGCATGCATGTCAGTCACCAGTATTACAACCCAGCCACGCCACAGAACACACATAACTACCTTGGCACCCTAGGGATGTCAGCTATACAATTTTATATAGGTTATTATACAATGCTTATCACTGTAGTAGCTAAGCATCTTTCAGTAGTGCATTATGCAACATGACTACACATCTGTCATATGTTTATTGTTATCCTTCCAGTACCTCCTCTACCAAACTACCCTTTCCAAATAAGGGAAAGTACCCCTTAGTCTTCTTTTCTGTACATACCCTTCGCAATGATGCTGCATCTCAGCACAATCAGTTTTTAATGTTTGGTATACCCATTTGGTGCATTTGAGGGAAGTGATTAAATCTTCATTATATAGAGAATTTAAGGTGTTTAAAATGTTCTGACCCTGAAATGACAAGGGCCAACTTAAAAAAGAAAGTCTGTTGCTAGTAGCCAGAACTACAAAATATCATGATAGGCTGTTTATTTCAAATAGTAAATAAGAAAAGGAATAAATAAATGAATGATTAATAATATTCTTACATACCAAAACAAGGTATCTATGTTACATCAAAGACTGGTCAAAATATTTAATGTATATGTTGAAAAGCCAGTATGTAGCAATAATCTTCAAAGTAACACAACAAAAGAGTGGTATTGGGAAGTGAATGTCCACAGAGTCTTGTTAAATGCTTGATTAGAAGAACTGTACACAGACTGCTGATCCATTCTCAAATTAAAAAGAATAAAAGGATTGCAAACAGTGTCTGATACTGAGAGATTAAAGATGTATAAAGTTGTTTCATCGTGCTGGTGTGGAGCCCAATTTAAAGAGTTGGAAAACATATGATTAAAATGCCTTTATATTGCCATATAATGGACTGATTTTACAAAAATCGCCAGACAATGTCTGGAGTGCAGGATACTTCAATACGGACATTTTTTTTCCTAAAGAAGTGAAGTTGCTAACTTCAGCCTGAAATGGAAGTGTCACTAAATACAGCCGTAAACCCTGGGTATCGAAAGTCTTGTCTTAAGCATAGGGTAAAACTTACATCTTGAGTCCATATTTTAATCAGCAATAAGGACTTTAAAAGCATGTTAGGGTCTCAGGTTTATGTCACATTTAGAGAAATGCAACTCCAGCTGGACAATGTCATATACTAGGATGAACCAAGAAAGTGTCTCAGTTTTGACTAAGATGGAAAACTGTTAATTACTAAAACAACAAGGAGTCTGGTGGCGCCTTACTTACTGCATCACACATACCACTTCCTGAAGGAAGTAGGTTTTGCCTGCAGGTCTTTCATTTTAAGCACTGAAAAGACATAATCCTGCTTGAAAAGAGGCCAAGACCCTCAACCTCCAGATCAGAGACTCATTAACCTCCTCCCTTTCTGATATAGTCAGTCTATACAAATCTATATTGCATTACTGATGCACTTGACACAGTGACGTTAACCAAGCGATTAAATGGAAAGTCTCCACTAACAATTCTGACTCTATGTTAGACTGATGTTATAGCTTTAATTATGTATTGCTTGAAAGTTGCTCCTTAAAAATGTGTAAATTTGTTACATTGCTAGAATGGGAATATGTTCATTGCTAATATCTACAATAAAGAAAGTTTCATATGTTAGGCATAAATGACCTTGTCTTAAGTGTAAGGTAGACCATTATATAAATTTTGAGTCATTCGTATTTTATCAGCAAAAGGACCCAAAAGTGAATTGTAAGGCAAATTAAAAATAGCGCTTTTAATATATGTATATTACTGCACTGTTGGTCACCTTTCATACAAATATAATTTCCATCTGATTAAATCATATCCATATTAGTCTAAAATCTGAATGAACAGCTATAAAAGACGGTTGCTGAAAAAGGCTATTTCCTCTAACACAATTCTCGATTTCAGACTTATTAAAGGTGCTATAAAAAGCAGTACTTAAATTAATTTTCATTTATCAGTAATTTATATATGCAACCTGTTAGAAATAAAACTTTCTGATAGCTCCCATAAAAGTTGAATTAGTAACAGATAGCACTACACTAATGTCTGCAATTTAATATACTTTCTTAATTGGATACTACTATACCAGTGGACATTTTGAAATATACAGAATTCAAATTAAGCTGGCAAAATTTCAGAAACAGCAGCATAAATTTAGTGTTCAATTTTAGCAAATTGTAGAACAGACAAAACTGAGGCTTAAAGAGCTAACACACACAGGAGAACTTTAAAAAAAATATTACATTTTACCAACCTCTTTTGTCTCCATCTTAACACTGATAAGATAGAAATTTGAGAGAATTCTGACCCTGTTGCTTAGGGGTTATATTCCCAATTAACACTATGACTTGGGACAAGCCACTTAACCTCTCTGTAGCTCAGTTTTACAATCTCCGAAGTGGGAATGACAATATTTACTTACCTTTAAAAGCTCATTCAGAACCTTGGAAGAAAGCTTCTTTGTAAGTGCAAAGTTTTTATTATTCACTTTTAGTAATGCTGTTGAGTATGTTTATTGGAAATGATTTGTGATCTCACAAACCGAAGACTGTAATATCACTGAGTGAATAAGAGAGCTGGAGCAAGCACATCGAACTGAGAAACTCATGTTTAGCCAAAATTATTTTGATATTGTAACTGGCAGTGATAGAAAGGAAATACAGAGTCCATGACATTCAATTGAAGATTAGTAAGTTACATATTTCATTACACTTTAAAATGAGTTTCAGCTTGAATTGTGTAATTGCGTCATCTGCAGTGTTTAATTGACTTAGAAATAAGAATTATACCATACTAGATTTTGCTGAATAACAAGGTAACAGTGACCAAATCTAATATAAAAGCTATCCTGCACTGGCAACAAGATAATCTAATAAGTCTTTCCAGTCTATAGTTTTTATGATGTATCCAGCAGAGACATTGGTAAGAAGAAACAACATACAAGCAGCAATCAAAGGAGGTAGATAGTGAAGGTGTAGCTTTTAAGCAAAAACAGGAGGTACAGAAAACAAACCAAAATCTGCAGTAGAATGTCTTACCAGTACAGAATTCAAAATGATTGAACTAGCAGACAACTACTTTCTGCCAACTAAAGGAGAAGACTGGAGCTTTAAGAATTGTGGGAACTGCCTGTCATTAGTGTATCTTTAGTCCTGGAACACTGTGTGTGTCAGAGTTCAAAAATGGTGATAACCATTTGCACTTGGAGCTGGGTTGGAAATTGAACTGAAGAATGAAATGGGGCTGGATGGAGCTTGTGAACACACAAGACCTCCCTGCTGCATTAAACTCCATAGTTTTGTTGCTATATTTTCTTGCTATTGTACAATTCAGATGAAAGAACAAACAAATTTAAAAGGCATGGTTGGTTGATTGGATTTGGGGAGACATTTTCCCATTAGACGTTTTTGTGGTAGGATCTGGGTCTCTGTTTTCATTGTCCAGAATAGAGCTGTTTTTTCATTTCCGTGGCAGTTTGAAAAAGTCAGTTTGGGACAAATCAAATCTGAATGTTTGGTGATTTGAGAAAGTCTGTTTTGAGCCTGTTCTAGAGCAGGAATTTGAAGCTGGGACTCCTACATCCCAGTTGAGTGTCCTTGGGTAAAGGACTACAGGGTGGGAGTGGGGAGAAGGAAGAAACAGCATCAATAAAAAAAAATGCAGATTTGTGTGAATTCAGGATGATTTTGATGAATTATGTCTGTTGGAATAAATTGGAAATATCAAAATGAATCATTTCAGCATTTGCTAAATGAAATTTTGATTTTTGTTTAACGCAGACAATATAGAACATCCCCTACTGTAATTTTATTTTTAAAAACATTTTAAAGTATTTTAAACCCCTCAAAGATTAAATGTTTTGATCATCATGAAACAAATTTTTTCCGGTGTTCTCTTTTGGTGGAAGTCTTGAGTTGACCTGATTGCTTTTACAGATCTGCACCCAAAACAGAATATTCAGTTAGTCCTGCAGCCCCAAGTAACAATACTGTCGCATTCTGGGGTGCAGTTCAGTCTAGTGAGAAATTGGGTCACTGCTTGTATTGTAACCCTGTGCGCCTTAAAATGCTGCTATAATAGATCCCTGTCTGGATGCTTCCAGACAGCTTACATCATGCACTGCGTGTATGTGTGTTAAGCAACGCTGACTCCAGCCTCCTGCTTGTTACACCAGCCTTGATTACTACTAGTTAAGTGACCCAACACACCCCAGTCCTGAGTTTCCCCAAAACCATCTGCCGTGAAATGTCCAGCCTTCTCCTGAATGTTAAAATGGGTAATAAGGTCCATTTCTCCTTTAAAGAGACAAAAGGACAACAATTTGTTGCTTTAACTAGAGTTAATAATCACTTTAGGTCAAACACTCTCCTTGGTTGATTTAGAATAAAAATAAAACAAGTTTATTTAATCAGAATTGTATCCTTCTCAAAGTTCAGTGCCCCTACTGTGAGGAGAGGTGCCATGGACTCTGATGGAGAAGGTTCCATGCGCATTTCTTCCTGACTGGGGCTTTCTGCAATGCAAACTGACATGTTCCTGCAGCCTCCAACATGCCAATGAATGGCCAGTGGAATGTGACTGTCAATTGTCTATGATTGCATTTGAATGGAGGCTTTGGCCTTTCCTTTATCCGGAAAAAAACTGTTTACCCCTCCCCAGACTTGTCTATGACAAGAACATTTTAGGCCCATATTTTCTTCACATTTATACAGTCCGTTGGGCATTTACTGTACATATACCATGCAGGAACATTAATGATCAGTCTTATTGGTTTTCTAATACCACTTTACACAATGACACCTATTAGATACAGGTTATGTTATAAGTGAATTGGGGTACATACAACTGGTCCAGCCAGCTGAAACTCACTACTTCATACCATTGAGCCTCCCACCCACCCTTGCCCTGTGGAACTGAGATGCTCTTCGGCTCACAACTTTATATTTACGTAGATTTTCATCTTCAAAGCACTTTCAAACATTAACTAGATAATCCTAAACAGCCCTCTGAAATAGGTAAATAAGTAGTATCATCTCCATTTGATAAGGGAAAAACTGAGGCAGAAGGGCTGATTTCCTAAAGCCACAGTGGATATCAATGTAAAAAATGGGATTACCATTACCATGAGACTTGTGTTTACTCTTCTGTCTCTCTAGACCACACCACCCTCTCTTTTCCCCAGTTGTAAATGGAGTTAATAGATGTTGATACAATTCCCACCTCATTTAATGAGAAATTATGGGCAAGATTTACTGGGTGAAATTCTATGCTCTGTATTTTTTGCAGGAGGTCAGTCTAGATAATTCTAATGGTTCCTTCTAGCCATAACATCCAGGAATTGACAAGCCTTTCTCAGAGACATGATGCCATAAAGAGGCTCCACCAAATACACTGACTTCATCACTGAGGCAGGGGAGGAGGGAATTCTAACAACTGAGTACAAAGAATAGAGAAACCTTGTTTTATTCAGAGGCAGGGCAGTGAGGTGCAAACTTAGAAGTCTCAGAGGTTCAGGTAGAGTCGGATGGGCAAGTGGTAAACGGACATGGTACCATGGTTTGGGAAATGATACTGTGGCAGACAGACACAAGTAATGAAACTGTACCTTTTACAGAGCTTCAGCAGAAAATGAGGGTGAAATCCTGACCCTATTGAAATCAATGGGAATTTTGCCATTGTCTTTAATGGGGCCAGAATTGTATGCTGTGAGGTTGTGTGCAACATTGACTGCATTTCTTAGGGTTTAACAAAGGAAGGAAAATTAAACCATGACCCTTTTCTTATTCATTTTTCTAAACCTGCAAAATTATGTTGCTAAATGGCTCTTTCAATGAAAGAAGGCATCTACAATTTGTTAAATAATCCCATTGCACAATATGAACATGAAGAGTAATTCAGAAAAGTATAATGCAATTGGATTCTTTATCTTTGATGCTGTTTCAGTAGATTAAATAATTAACATATAGAGACATTGTTCACCATGGGTGGCTTAGAGGATAAAGTGTTGGACTTGATTTCGATCCAAGTCTTAACTCAGCTGAGTCCTTCAGGGACTGTCATTTGGATAATAAAAACTACCAGAAAGAAACAAACCCAATAGCTGAGGCAAAACAGAGAACTTATCAAATAGTGAAACTAGTGTCTGTGGGCTAGAAACATTATGTTTCTATATTATGTGTATCGTGGGAGTGCCCACAGGTAGCTTTCAGGGATCAGGACCCTATTGTGCTAGGTACTGTACATATCTATAACAAAAAGACAGCACCTGCCCACAAAGAGCTTGCTATTATTGCTATTATTACTCACAGATAGAATAAAACTGGATACATTGTACAATCTCCATGCAGACTGTACTAATGATTAACAAGAGGCAGACTTGTAGTATGAGGTTATATTCAGCATATTGTCTCCCATGTCAGTGCCCAAACTGTCAAGGATTCAAATTCCTCACTAGCTTTTTAATACATTCACCTAGCACGTGCACTGTGCTGAATTTCCCCAATAGATGGTGCTGCTGGGATCTCTCTCACACACACAAATATCCATGCATACTGGATTCCCATCCATCCCCCTTGCTACTTACATAAAATCAAATCCTTTGTGGATACACTAGATAAAAAGTAACATTCTTCTGCTGACAGTAACAAAGCCCTCAGCAGGTCGAGGACTCCAAATAACATCACATTACATCATCTTAAAGAAAAACAAAGACTGTGTAACAAGGGTGACAGGGAAGGGTTTTAGGAACTAGGAAATATGGTGGCCATGCTTTGAATGAATATTCTTGTTTAGAAAAGAGGTTCTATAAATTTAGATGGGTGGAGGTTTGTTTTCATGATGGCTACAGGACTGGTCCCAGAGTGCAGGAATAATGTAAGGCCAAACTGAGGCCTTCACTGTTGTCCTTGGAATGGAGAAGACATAAGATACCTCCTGCTTTTGTCCTGGTGCAAGGATCAATACAATCACAGTTCCTTTTTGTGGCAGCCTTAAGGCACCCTAACCCCAGCTCCACGCTGGCCAGAGAAACATGAGGTGCACTATGATCTGACTGCCTTTAGGAACCTGATCCACTCCCACTGAGTTCAATGAGACTTGAGCCATGCCCCAAGTCAGTAAAGTTTGGTGCAGTGGGCAAACTCCCCTTGTGCACTTGGAAGCTATAGGAGGCTTTGTGCCAATAGTAGTACAGAACACTTCACTATGTGTATTGATAACCTCAGATTTGCTTCTTCCAGTCCTTTTTGTGCACTGAAATCAGTGGTTTGTGATCAGTTACAATGATGCAGCTGAGACCACAGAGAAAATTGTGTAATTTAAACCAGCCTTGGGCAAGACATACCTTTGTCTTCTGCATATATAAGTTTCTCTGCCACCCTCAATAGGATTCTTATATTTTGTTTCAAGTAACTCCCACAACATGCAAAGCACAGGATGAGCACAGAGGAAGGCAATCTCAGAGCCTTGAAGACCTTACTCCCTAAGAAAGACAATGGTGACAGACAGTGGGTATAGCTACGCTGTAGTCTGAGGTGCATCTGCAGTTTGGGTAAACTCACCCATGCTAGTTTTACCTATGTTAACATGGCTGAAGTAGCAGTGTAGATGTGGCAGCATGGGGCTTCAGCGACATGAATAGGTCCCCAAGGATCTCAGTGCACTAGGGGAGTCCATGAATGAAGTGGTACAGGATTCACCAGGCTGCTATTTTTAGCCATACTGGCATGGGTAATAATGGAAGTGTGGGTATGTCTACCAGAGCTACAATTACCCCTGAGATTGCATCCCTACCCTTCATCTTGCTTGTTAAGAGGCACAACAGACATGGATCGTTGTCAAGGGAGAAAAGACTGGTCACATCATTAAACTCAAGGCAAAGGCTACAGACAACCATTCAGTCCTATGAGGCTAAAGCCATACTGCTTTCAGCCCTCCTTTTGAGGCATCTTTGGAGAGCTCTCTTTCTTGCAGTAAGGCAAAGAATTTCAGCAGGAGCTGCCTACATCAATCCATTCTGAAAAGCATTGAACTCTTTTTCATACCTTGACATCCATTATCATTCTGCATCCTTGAATGGCTGTTCTACGGCAGGTGAGTTGTTTGTGCTCTACATAGGGGTATGGGTTAACAGATATAATTGCACATTCTTTTGGAGCCTGTAATTTCGTGGTTCATTATTGTCTGAATCTTAGAGACTAATCCCAGCTTGATGAATCTAAGTATGTAGTTCCAGTTGTTTGAAAAAAAATTACTTGACCTCTTTTACGTGAAAGATGTTACTTCTCACACCTTCCATCATGGCTAATGACAACTGCTGTCATCTCAGAGCTCTCCCTGTTGTCGCTCATATTAAGGTTGTGGAACTGTTCAGGCAGAGTGTATTATCTGAAGTGCTGTATTATCAGTGCTCTCCACACAATCTCCTACCCTTATTCCATTCGAATAAGGGAGGACAGATGGGTTTGTGCTTGGAGTAGGACTTGGAAGATCTGGATTCAATTTGGGGCTCTCCAATAGACCTCTTTTGAGACCTTGACAAGCCACCTAATCTCTGTGCCTTGGGTCCTCATCTGTAAAATGATATGATACTTCCATTATCCCACCTATTTTCTGCCTTGTCTATTTAGGTATAAGCACTTCAGCACAGGGCTTGTCACTTAGGTGTTTGTATAGTATGCTAGGACACAATGGGACCCCCAGGTGCTTTCATAAACCAATAATGATAGTGGAGTTTATTAGTATTATCTATCATCGCACAAGTATTTAAATACAGTAACTATCAGTATTTCTTCCCAGCAGACTGAAGTAAATTGTTTGATTTGATCTAAGAAGGTTTTGCTTTTTAATTATTTTTATTAATTTCTCTGAGAAGCGGAATTGCGAGAAATAGTCATACTTAGTGGTCCATAATCTAGTTATAGCTCCTATTTTTCTCCTGTATACTATATCTATACTGCTCAAATGTTTGGGCCAAGTTTTCAAACACTGATGCTGCAGTTCCCATTAACCTCAGTTCCTATAGCAGCATGCTCATTACCTCTGAAAAATTATGCATCATTCACTTTGCATTTATATTCCTTGTTGCAATTCACATGCCTCTGTCTTGATTCTTTTGCAGTAAGCCACAGAATGTGTTTTTTATTAACACTTTCTAACTGCCCTGGAGGCTCAAGTACATACTTCACTGTATTGCCAGCTACAGAACAGACATTGCTGAAAGCACTCAAGTGTAGATTCTATGCAAGAACACTAAGCTACAAACAAGTTGGAGGATGGGAGCAGCGGTACATAAAAGGTTGATTAATATCATGTCAGCAAAGCGTTACTAAAGAAAAGATGGTCATTTATTAGACAACCATTTAAAAGCTCTTCAACAGAAAGATGGCATCTTACCCTGCAGAAAAACATAGCTTGTTGGTAAAGAACAGAACATTACATTTATATTCTATGCAGATGCTATAGGCTGTATCCTCAGAAAGAATGGGTGTTTTTCTAAGGAAAAGAATGTGGACAAACTCATTTAATCATTTGAGGTCATTATGGATTGCAGCCCGCAGATAGGTTGACCGCTGCTGCAGGAAATTGACCAATATATTTATACAACTCTGTCAGAGAGGATACTCTTTGCTTGAATTTGTCCCCTGCTGTTACTCTCTGCTCAAGCGTTGCCTGCCTGCAGACTACCAAAAAGATCAGTAGTGTACTTGGGTGAGCTAAACAAACACAATTCAAGTGCAGTTCAGGGCTCACATGCTTGGCTGTTGCAATAAAACCATTATGCATAAGGGAGGCCTCCAGGACTTTCAAAATACTGTTCTCTATTTGTAAATTATTTACTTTCTGAGCAAGGAAGTTTCTCCTTAGATTCAAGGTGTGGACATTGTTTAGCTTTAATTCCTTCCCTCTTGTTTTTCTAGCATCTTTTATTTAGGGTGACCAGATGTCCCATTTTTAAAGGGCCAGTCCCATTTCTTGGGACTTTTTCTTATATAGGCGCCTATTACCCCCCACCCCCGTTTTTTCACAGTTGCTATCTGGTAACCCTACTTATTCTCATTGGGCCTGTTCTTTAGCTGGACCTTAACCCAGCTTTTAGTTTTCCAAACCCAGTTTGGCACCACCAGCAAATAAATGTTAACCTCTTAGCAGCACATCACACTTTTGACACATAATCCCAACAGAAGGGCAGGGCGAGATAGCAGACCTGCCTCCTGGCCAGAATAATAAGGGCAGAGAAGAATAAAGACAATAAGATTCTCCCTCCCCTACTTCAACGGAACTGCGGCCAGCTGCCTGAGAAAGCAGAATTTTTTAGCATTTTCAATTTCTTGCAGACTTCTGTTAAATCAGTTGAAAACCAAGCCTTATTCCGCACGTTGGGGCTGAGTTTGTTCTGTGGGTCGCTCATTAGTAAATAAATAAAGCAGAGGGAGAAAGAGCCTGAACTGTTCTCCCCATCAACACTCACACCCTCTTTAGCCTCAGTGGAGAAATGCCTGAGAGAGAAGAAAAGTTCCAGCAATCAGAATGTGCGTGAAACTCAGCCCTTTATCTTCACTTACAGACATTTTGAGGAACTATCAAACATGGCAACCAATCGCTTCCCCTCTTCCCCCGCATGGTAAAGATTCCAAGGATTAGTAAAGCTGCATACTGCCAGAAATAACATTTCTAAAAGGTGCAGCCAAAATGTGCATAGACACATCTAAACTTCAATTCATCAAGGTATGATTTATATCCCCGTCCCCTCCATCTATCTCTTTGTTATCTGTAAGCCCTCTGGGTTAGGGATCACCTCATATCTATATTTATACAGTACACAGCCCATTGGGGTCCCTTACCATAATAGAAATATTTACTGTTACAGCTGGCCAAAACATTTCCCATGGAGTGTATTTCCATCGGAAAATGCTGTCTCACCAAAATCAAATCTACCTATTGGAATACAATCAATTTCAACAAAGTTTTCTTTTAAAAAAAGTATTTAGATAAGGATGAAATGTTCCATTTTGACCTTATCAGAACAAAATGTTTTGATTTTTCATTTTTAAAATTAATGGAAAGTTGTTTCAAAAGTCAAAATAGGAGCAAAACACATTCTATCAAAGTGGAACATTCTGATTGACCCAAAATGAACAAGGTGACCCAGAATGAAAACAAGCTTCATCTCTGAGTTCCAAGTTGCAACCAGCTCTATTTTCTAGATATTAGAATTGTACTGCACTGGTAAGGTGTATTTTACCACTTGAGCACTTTAAGTTGATCTCCTGCAAAATGGACAACAGTCCTTTCCTGGGCAATCACAGCTTGGGAAATCTTTATGTTCCTCCCTACTATAAACCTAATCACACTCAAAATGTCAGTTTTCTCCACAGATGGTTCAGAGCACTACCTAGTAAATGGATTTCCCAGACCAGCCCACCCTTTCTCCCTGTTTTACAGATCAGTTTCATGCTGGGCTTCTTCCCTGTGTCATATTTTACTTTAATCTCGTCTAACCTTTTGCACTTCTGCATTTCTCAATGAGATTCAGCACATCCTGGTTCTGACCACTGCATCCCCTTGTATCACAGATTAGGCTCATAAATGGGAGGACTAGAAAGGGTTTAGGACCTCACAGTTTAATTTGTTTTCCATTTTACAATGGGGTGGCAGATGCTCACGCTTGCACGCAGTGTAATTGACACAATGGTATGGTGAAACCCAATGGCCATGAGGTCACTTTACCAAGACCCCAGGCATCTCTTCTCCCATGTTCAGCAGCTTAGCTTGGAAAGGCTTAGCACAAGTGTAGAAATTCATATTAGTAGAGCTATGATTGCTACTCGGAAGAGAATTTTAGCCATGAGGGACAGGGCAGAAGAATAATGGTTGACACAGGACCTTGCGTATTAGTGTTATGAAGCATGTGGCAACCCTTAGAGTTTTGACAGATAAACAAAACCCTGAATGCAGTAAGGAACAGAGATATCATAATCATTTTAATAGCTCTGCACCATAGTTTTGGGTTACCTGCACAACGGATGGCCATACCCTTTGTCTGTCCATAACAAAATTCCTGGAGTTATAGTTGTATAGCTAGCTGAGGGGTGCACAGAGCCCAGGGATAGCTCTGCAACAGGCACTCAGTCCAAACACATTTCTGTACTGGCCCATTTATGTTTAAGCCATTTTTCAGCTTCAGGAATTGGTCAATCTTTTGTATTAAAACTGCCTGCATCAGCTACAACCAACTCCTTCGTTTTGGAGGATTTTACAGGGCAGGGCTTCTCCCCAGCTTCCAAACACACTGACCCACTAAGTCTCCTTTGATTAGATTCCCCCCTCCCCACCACAAGGATAAGCAAACCAAACAAACAGTTCCTAAGTTCACCCTTCCCAGCCAGATCCCTCCTTCTTTTGGAATAGGGGCCCCAGGGCTACATGCCTGAGTACCTTACTCCAGGGCCCCACCACAACAGTTAGTAGCAGAGGTGGTGCTAGCCCATTAGGGGCCCTAAGCAGAAGTATTTTTGCTCCCCCACCCTCCCACAAACACATACTAAAAAAGGCAAATAGGGAGCCCCTTGAATGGCTTGGTGCTCTAAGCAATTATTTAGGCCTGGTCTACATCACAGTTAGGTTAATGTAAACTGCCTTATGTCAACCTAATTAAGTCAGTGCACACTACACCGACACTACAGCCATGTTCTGCCGATGTAAGTGCCCTACTACACCAACATAATAATTCCACCTCCAGGAGGCCTATATCAGTGTAGTTAGGGCAAGGCAGTGTCTGTGTAAACACTGCGTTACTTACATCAGCTGTTGGCTGACATCCAGCTCTGACATTGACAGAAAGTCGGGCAGCTACCCCAGGCTCCCGGCAGGGAGGCAGGAAGCTGAGAGCCCGGGGGTCAGCTGTGCTCCCGGTGGGATGCTGCGCAGAGCTCAGAACCCTGGCCTCAGCCTCCTACAGTGCCCCTCTCCAGTAGATGGAAGCGCTCCACCGACAGAAGGAGGGTAGTGTGGACATCAGCCACTGCAGTAAATTAACAAAAAAAAAAAAATAGGCCCGAATATTAGAAGTTCTTGTCCGCATAAAAAACCCTTGTTTAAAGCAATAGCCCACCCACATAAGCTAAAGGAAGGGGAGGAAGGAAAGAGAAGTAATTACTGTGGTGGCTGTAAGTTGACTTAACAGGTCCACTTAAGTCTATAGTGTAGACATGTCTTTAATCTGCTTCTGGCTAGCACCGGCACTGGGTAGTAACTGCAGAGATGCTCCAGACTCAGCTTGCCCCAACCATTCTCCCTCTTCCTGCCATCTAACGGGCCTTTCTAGCCCCCTTTGATTTGGCTCATTTGGGCCCATCTACTCTAACACAGAGGAGCAGGACCTTGTCTACTCACAGGGACCAGCTACCCTGTGACAGGGGAGTTTGTATTTTTTGCTGGCCTATTGTTTATAAATTGTAGCCATTAAATGGCAGTTGAGCTGATAAATGGCCAAGCTCTGTCTCACCGGGCTCAATTCCATGACTGTCAAGGCATAGTGCATTTGTAAATGAATATCATTGCACCTGCTTTGGATGAAGGTAGTTCTGGGAATGACTGAAGTGCTGATTCACTGACAGATAATTTAATTCTTCAAAGTTCCTGCTGGTTATTTAGTTCCTTTAACCAGGTAAATGGGTACTATTGGGGAATCTGACTCTCATTCACCTACGCATATTACTACCTCATAAAATAAACACTTGTACATCTCTTTTTAGATCATAATAATTTTGCTCTGGTGGGCAGGTGTTTAGAGTAGAGGACTGGCATTCGTCACTACCACTGGGCTTTATTCTGCACTCTGATATGCAGGGCCAGCTCTAACTTTTTTGCCACCCCAGGCAAAAAAAAAAGAGTGCTGCCCCTGCCGTAACACCCTCCCCCACATGCTGCGCCAGGTCGCTGATCTCCCCCTCCCCCCCCCGCGCCCCGCCGGGCCGCCCACCCCCCCCCCCCGCCCCCCCCCCCCCAAACCCCCCCCCCCCCGAGAACCTCGCCGGTCTGCCCAAGCCCCCCCCCAGCGCCGAGCCTCCGAAACACTCCCCGCGCTGCCCGGCCGAAACAAAAACAAAAAACACAAAAAAACCCTAGAGCGCCGCCCCGCCGAACAAAACAAAAAACAAAAACCCCACGAGCGCCCCCCGCCACCTCAACATTGGCCGCCACTTCTAAGGTGCTGCCCCAAGCACGTGCTTGGTCGGCTGGTGCCTGGAGCCGGCCCTGCTGATATGTGCAGACTTTGTGAGTGTGGGGAAGCCAATTCACATCTCTATGTCTGGGATTAACTATTGACCTACGTAAGTGTATTTTAATTTTTTGTTAAATTCCTATTTAAATAAAGAAAAATACCACTTTGTTTTCACAAATAAGACTTACATACATGTAGTGTATAGACAGCAGGGTGATGGTTTATTCCAAAGTGATATGGTGGATAGATATGTCTAACAAACATGGCATCCCATTCTTTTCCATGCCTTATACACCCACTTTAAATTGTTAAATCATTTTTTCCAATGGATTGACAAAAATTACGTCAAACCAGATGTTAAAATTAAAATACTCTTTCCCAAATAAAAACTTCTCATGATTTCAAGCTATATTTAAAAGAAATATTTTCAACAGGGCTCTATCCTTGGCCACTTCTGCCTAGAGACTAAATGTAGAGGGGAAAAGAATCTCAAAACACAAATTCAACTATCATTTCTATGTGGCTCACAGATCTACCTGTCTGTTGAGGACCGGTGTCCTTCTCTCCAAACTAAAATCTTAGCTTGTCTTTTTGGCATCTCCTTGTGGATTTTCAGCCATCAGCTTAAATGCAACATGGCTAAAACAGAGCACAGTCTTTGGCTCAAAGCGTCTCTCATCCCTCCTTTCTTAGTTGCAGAGGACACCACTATCAGGACAAAAAATTGAAACCTCTCATGAACATTTTTTGAGACCAGCTCAACCTCACAAAAATGAATAGCACAGTGATTAGGACACTCACATGGGACACCCAAGTTTAAGTCCGTGCTCCAAATCAGGGACTTGAACCTGGGTCTCCCACATCAGTCCCCTAACTATGTGTCACAAATTAACAGGATCAGTACTACACATCAGCTTTTAAACAGTCTCTTGGTGGAACACCTTCAGGGTGCCAGAACCCTAGGGGGTCTCACTCTTCCTTCAGGGTAGGCCATGCAGTCTCACCAATTCAGAGACTGACCCTCTGGGATCCATTACTCCTGCTTCATGCTACAAGCTCTGCCCTGTGAATCCAACTGAAAGAGACTTCTGCTCATAAACTTGTACACTCTTCAGGGACTAGTGCACCCCAGCAAGCTAATTTTGTAATGACACCAAGAAGAATTTTCAAAACAGTAGGATTTATTAGTGAACTGGAACACAGTATTAGAAACATTCCACCTAAGGTCTGTCTCTCTCTGGTGACAGCAGCCACCCCCTTCCAAAAGCCCACACTTTATCCCCTGCTGGTCATGTTTCAGTCCTTCATCTCCAAGCAGGGCCACACTGAGTTCACAACCCCAGCTGTCAGCACTTCCTGTTGTTGAGTGTCGATTCTTCAGTCACTGGGGCTTCCATTGTCTCTTTGGAACCTCTGTTGATCTGGGTTGGTTTCAACCAGTTCCTTAATGACCCATTTATTGTGTCTCAGACAAGAAGGTGACACCCAGGAAAGTGACATGTCCTGCTCTGTCCCCAAAAGCAGACTTAACCCCATTTTCCCCATTGGGTAGCAATGCAAAACTGAGGCCTACATAGGCGTCATAAAAATGTTCCAGACAATCTCCATCATGTGTAAATAATCATTGGACCAGAGAGAGACCAACTCCAAGCCAGATGGCGTGACAAAGTAAAAACAGCTCCAAGAGGAGAGACTGCGATTGATTCTGTAGCCCAGTGATTGGAGCACTCACCATGTTCAAGTCCCTACCCACTGCTTGATTTACATCAGTGCTCTAACCACCTGGCTATTGGCTAATCTGAGGTCTTACTTTCTCTTGGATTTTGACCAGAAATTCCATTCTGGACCTAAGTAATTGTCCCAACGAAAGCTTCATCAAAACTGATATGTTTCCAGAAAGCCTGAATTTCTGACAAATTGGCACTTACCAGTGAAAACCATTTAATTAAACAATTCCCGACCTGCTCTAGTCAGCAGCCCATATCCTATTGTAATTCAAAGAGTCTTAAATGCCTCTGTCCCTTAGTCACCTTTGAGAATCCCAGAATACCTGGATAAGTATTTGTTTGTATTACAAAATCTGTCATACTCCTTTTTTGATTTTATCCCCTTTATTGGCTCATCATTTTCTGGGTATTTCTTCATTTTTTCCTCTCTCTGAATTTGAGAGATGAAAGAAGAGGAATGGAAAGGAGGACGTTGAGTCTAATCTCATTCACAAACACTACCACAAGCATTCTGAACAGCCTGACCTGGCATATTCAGACATTTGAGGACCAATCAGATCAATTTCCATATGGAAATTCATTCCATTTAATGAGCATGACTGGTGATCACAGAACATTTAAGTGAGGTCTCAGTCTACCACTAAAAAGGATAGTGCCAATTCTGATCATGTACCTCAACTGAGGTCAATGGAGTGGTCCCCCATTTATACTAGCAGAGAATTTGGCCCCATGTGTCCATATGAAGGTGCGATTATACTCCTGGAAAGGTAGACATTGTTTTTCTAATCCACATTCAGAATACTATCAAATGAAGGGTATGATTTTCAGAGGGGCTGAGTAGCTACAGCCCAGCTCAACTTAATAAGATCTACAACTGACTCTTTCGTTGCCTAAGTGCCTACTAGAACTGTGCCAGTTACATCAAAGACGTAGTAAGCACCTTAACGATACAACTATTTATTGTTTCTTGAGCAGTCATTTCTGGGACCAAAATTTATTCCTATATGCACTGGTGTCAATCTGGATTTATGCCATTCTCATCAGTGGTGTTACTCCAGGCTTATACTTGTATAAATGTGTGTAGAAACAGTCCCGTTGAATCAGCCTTTCTCACCTTCCATGAGTGCTTGCTGCTGACAAAACAAGCAATTTCAGAAAAAAATCCAAGTTTACGATTGTCTTAGGGTACGTCTACACTTACCGGAGGGTCCGGCGGCAGACAATCGATGTTCTGGGATCGATTTATCGTGTCTGGTTAAGACTCGATAAATCGATCCCGGATCGATCCTGGAAGAGCTCGGCGAGAGGAGTACGCGGCATCGACGGGGGAGCCTCCCTGCCGCGTCTGGACCCGCGGTAAGTTCGGACTAAGGTACTTCAAATTCGCGTACCTTAGTCCGAAGTGGGGGCTTAGTGGGGACCAGGCCTTAGAGTCATAGTAGAGAAAGGGTACAACTCTTAATGAGTTCTAACAAGATAAGGAGGCTTCACCGTCTATTCCAAAGTCTGCTATCCTGCATTTTTCCAACTGTTCTCGCCATTCAGATTATAGGTGACAACTCTAGCCTGGATCCCTGGCTGAGCTCGAGGAGTGCACAGCACTACTCAGAAATAGGATGTGATTTTATTCCATCCGTGCACTCCCCCTTCCCTGCACCAACTGTGTGCCATTCTGGCCTCTGATGTCTACTGTAACTAATGCCTGTTATCAATATAGCCCCAAGGGACCAACATGGAAGATAAGGGATCTTCCGGACACAGGGAAAACCTACCTATGCCTCCCATCCACAGCCTGATTGAGGAATAACACAGAAGATGATACTTCAGCTCAACACAACTGGAGGATTCCTGTACAATGAGGTGACACCTCACCAGCTTTGGGTCATGGTGCAATGCAAAGAAGTTACAGTGCAATCCAGGATTTTGCTGAGTCTTCATAATGGCCATGTAACTGACAATAGGAAAGATTCTACTCCCGTAAACACCAGAGTTAGTTTAGAGGAACTCCGCTAAAAAGTCTCTGGTTTACATCGGATGGAAGCAAGAGTAGAATTAGGCCCAATTTCTGTTATCCTCTGCTAGATCCCTAGATTCAGTTTTAAAAACTTTCAATTGCTCTTATTATTTAGGCCCAACTAAGCAATTTATTGAGCATGTGATAAAGATTCTCTTAAGGAACAGGGCGCCAGATGCTGGTGGTTGGCCCTGTGGGTGGACATGGAGGTGAAGGAGAGAGCCTTCAGAAGAAAAGCTTTGTTATCGTGGGCTTTTTATACCCTCAGTAGGCAAATCCTGTACCTTTATCAAAAAATTGTCCAGTGTGGTTTATTGACGAAGTCAGTGTTCTGTGTGTGTCCGTCCCCTGGTTGGGCCAGGAGTGTTTCCAAAATAGCACCCACACCTACCTATGCAGATTACACTCTGGGGGCAGGAAGAGGGGGATGTGTGCAGGGTAAGAATGGTGAGAGGTAAAACATGCCCCTAACTGACAAGCCTTGAGAGTAATATGCTGGAGTGAAATATTGGGCGTGCCCCAAATCTCTTCTCAAAAATGTAGCACCGAACTGAAGGGCTGAGTAATATGAGTCCCTGGCCTCTAGTAGGACTCCCCCGCCCCCCATCCCTTCTCTGAATACCACTAAATCATCCTTGCCAAAGCTGACTTATCCCAGGAGCTCATAAAAATACTTCTGAAGTGCAAATGGAATGGACTAGACTGCATCAAATGTCAGGCATGTAACAACATTTTCCTTGGGAGGATACTTCCTGGCACCCCTGCTTACAATAAGAAAGGGGAGTGCTAGAGATATTGCAATCTTCTTCCCCCATTACCTATACAGACCCAGACACCTGGCTGAACTCTCCAGTCCTTCTCGAATCTATTCGATGCTCCTTCAGTGGTTCTGGCTGCTGCAGGCATTGCACTTCTAGCACTGACAATTATAACTATGCTCAAATCCTAAGCTTTGGCAAGCAGTCCTGATAGCCTGAGCTCTCCAGGGAGCCCGGCCGGGTCTCGGGACAAAAGGCTGAAGCTAGAGAATTCTGATTCCACCTTCAATCATTTCACTTGATACAAGTCAAATGTGCTGTATTATCAATATACTCTGCATAGTTTTCAGGAACCACGTATGAACTTAATTTAAGTTTGTTTCCTTAGTCTGAGTGGTTTTGCTTAAATAAATTCAAATCAATAGAGTTTTCAATATGTTAACCCCCCCACCCCACCTGCAAACACACACATCTGCTGCATGGGATTTAGCACAAGCTGGGGAAAAGAGCAGGGCAGGAAATGGTTCTTGTCCTGCAAGAGATTTTGATTTTGAAATTTTCCTATCCTAGAATAGGACAAACAGTCAAAATCTCAATTTTTTGTGAACCGACAATTAGAAAAAGAATTTTGGATTGGGTAAATCACAAGATTTCATTTTGATCATTTCAAAACATTTAATTTTGATTTTGACGTTTAATAAAACAAAACCCACAACTTTGGCACAAAAGGTGTTTTGAATCAAAAACTGAAGGTTTTCATTTAAAAAATGTCAATGCAGGGCATTGACATGTTTCAAAATTGTTAAAAAAATATTAATTGGGAGATTCATTGATATGGACTCTTCCTTGCCAGGAGTTGTAGTTGCAACAAATCAACATTTTTCCAATGAAAATCATTTAGTCCAAACATTTCTGATTAGCTCTAGGGTTTATCACACGCTGAGAAGGAAATTTGAGGGTAGCTCCAATTCAGATAATGGGCAGCACATGCATGAGCAGTACCCAGAATGCCCGTGTCCACAACAGTGGCAAGAATGCTCAACGTCAATATCACAGACATTAAAGGAACCAGGATGATGGTGCAACAGCTGCCCCTTCCTGACTGCAGCTTTTCTTCTTTGCATAAGCAAGAGACTGAATTTGTCCCTAGGTGTTTGCTTCTCTCTCTTTTTTGTATTGAAGTGAGAGGATGCTGCATCAGCATGTGGTCTGCAAATGGAACAAAATGATTTCTTTAAATTTACCCTGTAAATAAATTTTAGCTAGGTTTATTTATGGCCAAAATTGTCCACCCACTTTCCCATAACTGATGACCTTTCTGGAGATTATAATAAATAACTGTCCTTTAACATTTACCGTACTTCCCAGTACAAATGCTGCTCAGGGAGAAAATCTGTCAGCTCTGGTTCTACTGAAAGTCACTCCTTTTATACATTTTCTTCAATGGTCTTCTGAGTTTTTAAATTTTGGTTTACAGCTTTATATATATATTTTACAGCCCCTTGTGTATAAAAGCAACTGTTCTGTATTACAGTCACTGTCTCCCTCAGGCTCCTCTGAAGGTATCTTAATCCAGAACTTCATCTCTCATTCTCCCCATCTTTTTAATCTTCCTTAAGATTCAAGCAAGGTTTCAGCTTATTTGAAAGATATGCATAAAGGCATGCATAGAGACTGAGCTTGCCTAGTAAATGATGATGTTTGTAAAGGGGGTCATACACAACTACTTGCACAAACACTATGAACTGTAGACAAAATATTGAAGACGTAGCAGCTGGAAGAAAGGAGGTGTACACCATTACAACACTCAAGTGAGGAGCAGAATCACAAGGCTTGCTGAACATATAGTACAGATGGGAATTTTCTGTTAGAAGGAAAAAAAGGGGCAAATGTGTCATGGCTGTTTGAAGGCCTGGAATTTTAATATGGTCTATCCAGCAGAGAAAGAGGGACATGCCCTGTTCTTTCATTATAGGAGACATTTTTCTATAAGCCCCATTTCAAGAGTCATGATTTCTAATGTCAATACATTGCAGTAAGAGACTTGGAATAACAGTAGTGTAGCGTGACAAAAAGGCAATTCTTTTCCAGTCTACAATCGGGGATGTCCTGGCCTACATAAGGACTGAGATACAGACAGAATTAGGGTTCTAGTAAAATAGGCATGGAGAGAAAATTAGACGTAGGATAAAGATGTCAAAAGTGCCCAATTGACTTAAGAATCCAAGTGTTGGCCGACACTGCAGTCAAAGTGTAATTGCAGCGTGAGAAGCATACCTATGCTACAGCCTAAAATAGCAGCAAAGACATCAGCACAAGCTAAAGAAGTGCAACGGAGACTTAGACTATGTACCAGTACTAGCCCACACTGAAGCTCATTTTATCGTGTCATTATTGCTATTTTAACCATGCTAGCTAGATCAGAGCTGGTGCAGGTCTGCCAACTCATGCTGTACCTCCAATTGCCCTAAATCCTATCTTCAAAAAAGTGTCTTAGGTCATCAGTCTCATTGAACGTTAATGGGATTTAGGTGCCTTTGGAAATTTTAACCCAGGTTGAAGAATACAGGTCTGACTCATATCTCACTTACAGCAGAGAATCAGGAATAACTCTACTGCTGCACAATTGGTGGAAATGAGCTCAGAATCACACCCATTGTCATCAACCTATGTGTATTCACTAGAAAACTGATTCTTTGCTGTATCTTGGTCATTATAAAGTCCAGGACCTATGAAAGTGGAATCCAGTCTCATCTCTTTGTATATGCCCTGCTGTACTGGCTAGTCAAGTTGTATTTCAGTAGTATGTCTAGTTTCAAGCATCTCTATGTATGTCTGAATATTGACGTATGAGTCATGCTAAATTATTTTCCTGTTTCAATGATGGAGGTGCTCCTGGTGTATTTTTTGATTTTGTCTTGAGACAATTTTTATTTCAAAGTGATGCTGAAACAGAATGCTTCTCACGAAGGATTAAAGAAAAGTCTATCAGTCTCCCTGTCGTTAGAAGTACAAAATGATGGGTTTAGGATGAATTTAAATCAGAAGGAAAGTCACCACACAATAGGTAAGCAAAATATTTTGGTAAGATAAAAAATTCTGCACTTTTTATAACATTTAATCCCAACAATAAATAATGACTAATAATAGTGACTTTCCTTTGCTATTATAATTTGAGCCTAATCCTGCACTCATGGAAGTCATTAGATGCTTTGAAATGGACTTCAGTGGGGAGCAAGAGTAGGGCCTGTATCTTACTTTTTCAGAGCACAGTTCACCCCAAAGAGTTTCACCACAGTGCACACACACAGCAGCTCTGCAATGTATCCATCTCTAAAGCAGAGGATGGCAGCCTGGTGGAGAGCTGGTGCATTGTGCAATAGTGTGACGAAGGCCATTTTAGTCCATTAAAATGGAGTAAACTCTTACGGCAACCATCCATGGATCATTAATAGCACCCTCCCCTGCCCCAGGTTCTAACTAGAGCACAAATGGAAGTGCCACAGTGCCATGGGAAATCTCGTTCCTGCAGTATTTCCAGACCATGTTTGCAAACCTGTTTAGAAAATCTTCTGATAAATATCCAAAATTTTTGAGGTTTCCTGCCCTGGCTGTGTAACGATTGGTGGAGGTCTGCTGCTGTCTAGGCCTGGTACTAATGAAGGATAATAAGGATGCTCTTAGTAAGTTCCTCTACTATTTTTCCCTGCTCACAAGCACTCTGCATTTCCCTCATTACATTTTATTACTCCACATTTCAGTGCACGTGGATGCTAAGAGGGAAACCATTCGGTCATAAATAGTAAAAATGCAGAAGTCTGAAAAGACGACAACATCAGCAATGGGGAGAGTTATGTTGTGTGAACAGGCCACAGACTTCAGATTGTTCAACTTATTACCAACAACAGCTGTGCTGAAAAAATGAAAACTAAGATATGAAAAGGCAAATGGGCCTTCCACAGATGGTCTCTGAAAATCTGGGAACTATTAGAAGAATTGATATTGGGTTACTAAAAAGGAGTGTTGCTTTCATCCCATACCTTCAACCATTGCCTCTCTGGTTTGTATATTTTGTATTATATTGCATATGTGATTCTGGCAGTTATGTTATGACTTTCTCTCCTACTGAAGGAACGGTAAACATCTTCCCTCTGTACTACCAGCTTACAGGAAACATCCATCATTTGCTTCTGCATGGCAGAACATAAGGTGAAGGGCCTAACTAGCAACAATACTAATTTTTCAAAGGGGACAAATCTCACCATAGTAAGGAGTACAGCCGGAACTCAGGCTTCCTGGACACCAGCTAACTCTGAGATGGCTGTACTGGTGGAGCACTACAGGAATAAGACGTACCCTGTCTTAAAATACTCCTGAAGGTATTATACTTTACATAGGTATAATTCTAGCCACCTCTGCTCAAACACTGCACCTCTCCTATTCAAGCACCTCTTGGTGTGCCTCTAAGGACTGGTCTACGTAACACAGTTTTGTATTGCGTTGTATGTAAGAGAGGAGTACAACTGCTCAGAGCTCCGGTATGAAACTGCAGAAAAACCTGAGAGTCTCTGGATAAAGTTGAGAAGTGTGAGCAACAAGGGTGATGTCGTGGTCGGAGTCTGCTATAGACCACCAGACCAGGGGGATGAGGTGGACGAGGCTTTCTTCTGGCAACTAGCAGAAGTTGCTAGATCGCAGGACCTGGTTCTCATGGGAGACTTTAACCACCCTGATATCTGCTGGGAGAGCAATACAGCGGTGTACAGACAATCCAGGAAGTTTTTGGAAAGTGTAGGGGTCAATTTCCTGGTGCAAGTGCTGGAGGAACCAACTAGGGGCAGAGCTTTTCTTGACCTGCTGCTCACAAACAGGGAAGAATTAGTAGGAGAAGCAAAAGTGGATGGGAACCTGAGAGGCAGTGACCATGAGATGGTCGAGTTCAGGATCCTGACACAAGGAAGAAAGGAGAGCAGCAGAATACTGACCCTGGACTTCAGAAAAGCAGACTTTGACTCCCTCAGGGAACAGATGGGCAGGATCCCCTGGGAGAATAACATGAAGGGCAAAGGGGTCCAGGAGAGCTAGCTCTATTTTAAAGAATCCTTATTGCGGTTGCAGGAACAAACCATCCCGATGTGTAGAAAGAATAGTAAATATGGCAGGCGACCAGCTTGGCTAAACAGTGAAATCCTTGCTGATCTTAAACGCAAAAAAGAAGCTTACAAGAAGTGGAAGATTGGACAAATGACCAGGGAGGAGTATAAAAATATTGCTCAGGCATGCAGGAGTGAAATCAGGAAGGCCAAATCACACTTGGAGTTGCAACTATCAAGAGATGTTAAGAGTAACAAGAAGGGTTTCTTCAGGTATGTTAGCAACAAGAAGAAGGTCAAGGAAAGTGTGGGCCCCTTACTGAATGAGGGAGGCAACCTAGTGACCGAGGATGTGGACAAAGCTAATGTATTCAATGATTTTTTTGCCTCTGTCTTCACAAACAAGGTCAGCTCCCAGATTGCTGCATTGGGCAGCACAATATGGGGAGAAGGTGACCAACCCTCTGTGGAGAAAGAAGTGGTTCAGGACTATTTAGAAAAACTGGACGTGCACAAGTCCATGGGGCCGGATGCACTGCATCCGAGGGTGCTAAAGGAGTTGGCGGATGAGATTGCAGAGCCATTAGCCATTATTTTTGAAAACTCATGGCGATCGGGGGAGGTCCCAGATGACTGGAAAAAGGCTAATGTAGTGCCCATCTTTAAAAAAGGGAAGAAGGAGGATCCGGGGAACTACAGGCCAGTCAGCCTCACCTCGGTCCCTGGAAAAATCATGGAGCAAGTCCTCAAGGAATCAATTATGAAACATTTAGAGGAGAGGAAATTGATCAGGAACAGTCATCATGGATTCACCAAAGGGAAGTCGTGCCTGACTAACCTAATTGCCTTCTATGATGAGATAACTGGCTCTGTGGATGAGGGGAAAGCAGTAGATGTGTTATTCCTTGACTTTAGCAAAGCTTTTGAGACGGTCTCCCACAGTATTCTTGTCACCAAGTTAAAGAAGTATGGGCTGGATGAATGGACTGTAAGGTGGATAGAAAGCTGGCTAGATCGTTGGGCTCAACGGGTAGTGATCAATGGCTCCATGTCTAGTTGGCAACTGGTTTCAAGCAGAGTGCCCCAAGGCTCGGTCCTGGGGCTGGTTTTGTTTAATATCTTTATTAATGATCTGGAGGATGGTGTGGACTGCACTCTCAGCAAGTTTGCAGATGACACTAAACTAGGAGGCATGGTAGATTCACTAGAGGGTAGGGATCGGATACAGAGGGACCTAGACAAATTAGAGGATTGGGCCAAAAAAAACCTGATGAGGTTCAACAAGGACAAGTGCAGAGTCCTGCACTTAGGACGGAAGAATCCCATGCACTGCTACAGACTAGGGACCGAATGGCTAGGTAGCAGTTCTGCAGAAAAGGACCTAGGGGTCATAGTGGACGAGAAGCTGGATATGAGTCAACAGTGTGCTCTTGTTGCCAAGAAGGCTAATGGCATTTTGGGCTGTATAAGAAGGGGCATTGCCAGCAGATGGGGAACGATCACGTTCTTCATTTATTCGACATTGGTGAGCCCTCATCTGGAATACTGTATCCAGTTTTGGGCCCCACACTACAAGAAGGATTTGGAAAGAGTCCAGCCGAGGACAACAAAAAGGACAGATTCTGATAGTCAACGTATGAGTAACACTTCACTCCCATTGACCTCAGTAGGATTACTCACAGAGTAAGATACTAACATAAGAAAGTTGATCAAAATCTGATCCTGAATACAGGAAACAAGTTTATTTCTTCTCCTTGTGATAATGCGAGTCTGTGAAGTGATCTAATATTTCCACTGGAAACCGGTTTAACCATATAATTGTTTAAAGTTGTAATAGGATTTTTGTTTTATGGTGAATTCAACAGAAAAATAAAAATCTGTTTTTTCACATACAAGCTACTTCCCTCAGGATGACCTACAAGCAGCTCCCTGCCATAAGCCTGGAAAAAAAAAAAAAAACATTGAACCAATCCTGTTCGTGTCTAGGGCTGAATATATTTGTAAGCATGGTCTGAATGAACTCTCCCCTGACAGCTAGTTGGGGAAGGGAAAAGGATTCAGGACCATACTGTATTTACATGAACACATCCACACTGCCTGTGTATCCAGCAGATAGAGCCGTGTTGCCAAAACGATCAACTTTGCCTGGTGTTGGGTTACAAATCACTTTAGGACTGAACGCAGGAGTAATGTATGTATGAATAAAGGGCAGCAGAACTGTACTTATCCTGTTCTGATTGAGGGGGTCACCCTCAACTGAAACGAGCTCGCTAAGCAGGGGGCTCGGATCCCAGACTCTTGTGAAAAGATGATAGGGTGGGGACAGGTGTTCCTGCTGGGAGGTGTGGGCTCTACCTGAAAGTCCTAGGCATGGTTTAATCTGCCCCTCCTCCAGTGTGCAAAGACAAAGTTAATTAAAGCTCCATTAGGAGTCTCTTGTTTTGTTAAGTGCTCACTAGAGCTGAAATCACTTGTTGTGGGACAGCATTTCTGCCCAACCTGCTTCAGCAATGATTCCCCCCCCCCCCCCCAAGAGCTGACAATCACTGAGAGCTGACAGTCACTAAGAGTTGAGTGGACCTCAAGAGACTTACCAGCAGAGGCCACAGTAGAGAAGCAGGTGGCGCAGAAGATGACAGTGTGCAGCAGCTGGCGAGGCAAGCGGCGGGCGGGCCAGGGAGGCAAGTGGTGCCAGAGCAAGTGATTGGATGGCAGAGCAAGCAAGGTGCCTTCTTTACCCCCTCTCCTCCCAATAGGGTGACCAGATGTCCTGATTTTACAGGGACAGTCCCGATTTTGGGGTCTTTTTCTTATATAGGTTCCTATTACCCCCCACCCTCGTCCCAATTTTTCACATTTGCTGTCTGGTCACTCTACCCCGCAACCCTGGAGTGGGAGGTGAACTCATTCAGATGCACCACTGAACTCTGGATCTTCACTGACCAAGGACAATCACTATGAGTGGGGTATAGTGAGGGAGCAGAGCGTGGCAGGTTAAAGTAACTTTTGTTTGTAGAACTCACAAACCTGAGGCAGAAGACACTGGCCCACGTACTTTGGGGTGAGTGTTTTACTCACGGTTGAATCCTACTTGAAGTATTTTCCCTAATTAGTGCTGGCTGACTTCCCTCCTTTCATTAAATGTTTATTTTCTACACTCACACTCTGTGCTTGTGAGTGGCAGAATTTGAAGGTCAAGAGTGATTCTATAGTCCTTGTGCTCTCAACTCCCACTGAACTGCGTGCACAAAGGCAGAAGGACTGGACCCAAATATACATTTGCAAGGAAGATACAGCATAAGTAAGAGTGCAGGCCTGATCACCATGACTTCTATAACCAGGAGAGATTTCTATATACATTAAGTCATGTTTCTCCATGGGATATTTATTCACAAACCATTAAAAAGGATGGATCAAAACTTTTAATCTCATGGAATGTCATTGACCTCCCTGGGCATTCTGCAAGTGGGGGTGAAATTCAACCCTGTGCAAAAGGCCAACTCAATACATATATACCTTGAAATTCCTACTTAAGTCCTATCCCGAGGGCATCTGTGGGAAAGGAAACTTAATCCCGGTGCATAGTCCTTGCACTGGCTCTCAGCAAAGGGATGAATTTCAATACTGGAGCATTTTGGTTATATGTGAATAACTGGAAGGTGATTATTGAACCACATGAAATTCGGTTCTAAAAATGACAGAATTGCGTAGCTTAGTACTGTATTGTTGGCACCATAGACTGTAGTATCACCAGCCAACTGCTCCTTTCAGTTATGAATATGGGCAAAGCCCTGTGTTCTCCCTGGCAAGATAGATCTACTTTCTCCCTGCCCCTGCAGCCCCTGCTTTCTGCGACAGACTGGAAATTCCATAGCAGCTTCATTTAACCTGAAAGAGATGCTGCTTTCAGTGAATGGAACATGAAAAAGAACAACCCAATCAGTTCAGTAGTTTCCCTTTTATATCTTCATATGAAATTCTAATTATTTTATGCTTAAGACTCTGGAATAGAATTGCACTGCAAGTTCTGTGGCTTCAGAATCATGGACCACACAGACCCCTTGATGAAAACTACACAGTCCAGAGTAAGGCCCCAAACCCCTTTCTATTGGAATCCATAACAAAAATCAACCTCTCCCCCCAAAAAAAACTATTCACTTTAATGGGCCAGAATCAGGTCCACATTCTGTATCACTAGAACAGCATCAGATTCCATAGTACTAAGTAGTCCCCACCACCTAAGATGGTGTCATGTGGTGAAGGGAAATATTTCACTTTTGTTATCAGTGGATGGAAAGGTAACTTCATAAGTGTTTGAAAGCTTTCAAAAAGCACAGACAAATGATTTTTGCTGAGATAGGAGGTAGGAAACTTCTTAATCAATAATTCAATTTGCTATTTCTCAGATTTAATCCTTTTCCTAATGACTTTTTCCTCTGCCACTCATACAGACTCAGAACAGTACTGCAGACTACATGCAACTTGCCGGTAGAGCAAGACAGGAATTCTGCTTCGCTCCTCACAATGGTAGTGTCGGAGCTGATCCTGGGACCAGCTGCAGATTCAGTCCCTAGTGAACATTAGAGGAGCCTCATGGCTGTTGGAAATTGTGTTTGCCAATGCATGGCCCCAAGAGGATTTCGGGAGTGCAGTAGTGCTCTGTCCAAAGTTCTTTCCCCCCTCCTACAGCCCTTCACCAGGACTGTATGGCATTGAGATATAGTTGATGGCTCTGCACTTCCCAGTCATTCCCATCATGGAAAGGGAATCTCCACACAGCCAGTTAAGCCAGCTTCCCAGTTGCTTTTACATTGCCAGAGCAACACAGGGGGGAGTCTGCTACTGGAATCCGAACAGAAGTGAATGTGCTGAGACACTTTACAGATGAAAAGGGAGGCCAAACATGCATGAAAACAGTGGCAGATGAAGTGGGTGATCCTCATGTCACAATCCTCATACAAGTGCAGGATAAGATTATCTGTAGCATCCTATACATGAGAGAAGAAAATGGCTGATGTAGTTGTCTGTATCTGCACCTCTGTCCCCTTTTGAGAGGAATGACAGAACATGACATGAAAAACGTTGTGTCTCAGGGTTCTCCCAATAACACTGAGGATTGCGAGAAAGATGTGGAGAGGACGGCCGGAAACAGATTTTGCAGCTAAAAGCCTGCATCCCAGCAATCATTAGCTAATTACCAGGAGCGGTCTGTCTCCAGTGGAACACATGACTACTTTCCCTTGCAAGCAGTCAGTATTCTTTGTGTGCAATAATATGGAGCCACTCCAGAAATATACTTAGTCCCCTGTGGCATTTTTGTCAAGCCTTTCCCTTTTTATGGAGACACATTTATGGATCTGTTATTAGAAAAAAGAGGTGCTTGCAGCTAAATTGCAGGGTCTTTAGCTTCCTCAGACCCTAATGTAGCTCCCCCCCAAGCCATTACACCAACATTTAAATACATGCATGAATAAAACATTGTAGATTTTTAGACATTCAAATTTCACCATATACAAGAGTTAAACCGCATTGCCTCAGTTACCAATCTGACGTCTAAATATCACTGTAACAGAGATTAGAGAAAACATTTTTTAACTTGTTTATTTTGTATTTTACTGGTGTCCTTCTCCCTTGTTGGTTTGGGTCTTTCACACAGCAGCTGGGGAATGACACATTTAAAAATAAAAGGAATGGGTGGTCATAAAACCCACAAAACTAGCAAGAGGCAGTAGTAGCAAACTACACTTGAAACTAGGAAAGCATGGTTCAATTCCAGGCTAAGCCGCAAGTTTCTAGGTGATGTAACTCAGTTTCTCTGCGCCAGCTCCCCAGATTTAAAATGTGGATAATTCTACTTCCTTTCTCTCTTCTTTTTGTCTGTCTTCGGGGCAGGGAATGACTTTGGGTATGTCATCACTTTGACCTGGAAGTGTAAATTACAGTGTGAGAAGACATACCCATGCTAGCTCTGATCGAGCTGGAGTACTCAAAATAGAAGTGTCACCACAGCAGCACAAGTGTCGGGAGGGACTAGCCACCCATTTACCATCTAAGACATTTGGGTATGAATTGTTCCTGGGACAGCTGGCCCCTCCTGCCACTGTGGCTACCCTTCTATTTTTAGCATGATTGCTCAATCAGAGCTAGCATGGGTATGTCTCCTGGAGCTGGAAATTATACCTCCTGTTTGAAATGTACATGTACCTTCTGACAGTGGGCACACACACCTATCACAGTACAACATCTTGTACACACTACTCTCATACAAATATGTTTTTTTAATTAACTAAAGTTTGTGGCCAATGTACCTTTAACTACAAAAACAATTTAGTATTAATGTCAGCACTGCACATGCAGCATTCTTATTTTACTCTCCCATCTCCCTGAAACTCATTCTATTTCCAGTGTTATTCTGATTGTAATTCTTATACCTTTTATTTGTCTTATTCTCACTTTTCTCAGCCCCGTGTGTTAAATATTTATGTTTTTTTGGCCTCTAGTATGATTCATAATTATCACTACTTCTGCTCTCACTGAATGTAAAAACAAACCTGCATAGATATTGTATAGCATTGATAAAGTCTAAAGCAGTGACTTGACACTCAGGAGAGGAAAGCACAAGTGGCAAGGCATTATTCTAAACCTCCATTACCTCAGTCAGCACACCAGAGAAGAACTAGAAAGGAGGCTTTGTACATATCACTGTCATAGCTGCTGTTTGCTAGCATTAGGGCCAGCTGGAAAAAAACAAGAAATCCATTTCATAAAAATATTTAGAGGTTTCAGAATTTGATTTTGTTCCAATGCAGAACAAAACCAAGACTTTTTCCACCCACAGTTTCTGGAAAGAAGTGAGGCCATAGAAAACTCAGCAGGGATGTGGGAAAGCTAGGGTCAACTGCCTGCTCTGCATCACATAGAGCAGGGGCTTCAACCTGGGTCTCCCACATCACAGGTGAATGCCTTAACCACTCACTGGTCAAAGAGGGAGAGGGAGGCAGGTCCTTCCGTGGAGACAGGTGGTGAATAGAGACCTGCAAGGGCATTCCCGGAGCAGAGCAGAGCGGACTGATAGGTGCAGTTATACCAAAATGGGAATGCCCTCTCTGGCCTCAAGCTTTCACCACTCTCTGGGCAGGGACCCAACTCTCTCTCTCTTGTGAACAAGGGTTAAATCTATGGCTCCCCTGCAATTGACTGTAATTCTCCCCAGCAGGTCTAGCCAGAAGTCCAGCCCCTCTGCTTTACTTTCTCTTTCCTATGGCCAGGGAGCACGAGCAATTATAACTAACCAACCAACTCTATCAAAGCAGAGTACATTTAAGGACAAAGGCATATAAAACAAAACAAAACAAAACAAACAAAGGATCTAAACACTTTACCAGTAGCCCCCTTCTCTCTCATCAGTCTTGGAGGGACTCAGGCAGGTTCTAGAAGGGCTGGTTTCCCCCATGAACAAAAGTCAGTCATTCGTTGAGTCAAAATGAAGCCTCTCCCCTCATCAGGTTAAACTCAGACTTTTATACAAAAGCCTTTTCTGTCAGGTACTGCTCTGAATCAATGTATGCACACCACGCCAGGGGGTGATACTTCTCTGGAGTGGTTTCCAGTCCCAGGGTCTGCCACAGTTGTCCTCCCCCTACTGTTTGTAATTTCTGAGGAGTTGTGATAACACTTCACCATAGAGTGGAATACAATCCCTAGCTGACAATGATCCATATATTTAAGACAAAAGTCCCCAGAGATCCTGCATATGGTTACAATATCTGTCACACTGCTCAGCTCAGCCTTCTCTATCAATTCCCTGTTTTTGTTGTCGCTCATCCCTCTGGGACAAAAATACCCTGCATTGTTTCAACTAGCTGAACAGCTTATTTTGAATGAAAAAAAGGCTATTGGTGTCAAAATGGCCTTCTAAAAATATTTTTTTTTGGTTATTTTTCAACAAAATTATCAAATTTGTTATTGATTTTTCCCCTTTACTCAAAACTAGATTTTTGTTAAATAAAAAGTTTTTATGTTTTCAAATTTTTTGAAAGGTTTTAAAAAAAAAAAAAAAAAAAAAAAAAAAAGGATCCACTTTCCCCCGAGAAGCTAGAACTTTGATTTTTTTCCCTTCCAAAAAAGCTTTTATTTTTCCCACCAGCTCTGGTGTTGAGCCCAAATAGACACTTAGCTTCCACCTCTCTTATCAGCCACTAAACTTGGTTCAGAATGAGCCTCAAGAACGCAGCTGTTGTGTGGCATTCCAGAGTCTCCTTTGAGGGCCACTTCTGGTAAGGGTCGGGGGTGCAGGGTTTCAAAGTTCACCCCAGGGTGAGTCAAAAGCCCTGTACAAGCCACACATTCTTTTTCAAATTACTTGGTGTATGTCACCTCCACAGTGCATACATATATGTTCTAAAAATAATGCAAGTAGATACCAAAGATATAGCAATATTAACATTTTTGATCTATACAACTGCCATCAGGCAGATTACCTGTTAGATAAATAGTTACAGCAGCTGCCTTTTATTTTTTTTGTCATCACTCTCAGCCTCCTTTGAAAAGTGAACTTATTTTCTTTAAGATCAATGGAGAATTCTGCTTAGGAAAAAAATTGGACAGCATATGGCCCTTAGATATTATGGGTCTGATTTTCATTTATACTAAGCCCACTTATGCCCTTCTGGCAGTACAAATGGGCCTTAAAATGGAGGGTCAATGTAATTTATGCCCATTTTCATTGCCAGAGGAAGTATAAAGTGGAACTAGCGTGAACAAGAATCAGACCCTAATATGCAAGTTACTACAGTGGTTTATTGGTGTGGGCATATTTGCCAGCTTGGAAAAAAGATATCTTTCTCAGCTGAAGAAGAAATAAGATGTATTTAGGGTTATTTTTTCTGACTACTTACAAGTTTAAGAACAAATATTCTTGTAATTTGTAGAGTCAAACTGAATAATACATGCAAACATTTTCTTGGTTTTATGCTGTAGCCAGTTGTGTGTGTCTATTTTTAGATGCCTATTTTTTCCTTCATTATTACAAAAATGTCAACACTGGGGCAGGAAGAAGACTTCCATATAAAGCCTTAAAACTAGAGCTCTCCTACTTCATGATGGGAAGGCTCTACTGAGGATGTGGGGCTCTGGCTTTCAGAATTGCTGATGGGAGCATGTAGATGAGCAAAATGCAAGCTACAAAAGATCCTTTAAATTGGAAATTCTAAGTTCTTTTAAAATTCAACATTAAAAAAACAAAACCAAAATACATTTATTAGTTTCTTGGCTCAGTATTCACAGCAATAATTTTTACATCCTGTTTGTGTAAATTTTGCTTGAATTGATTTGATCTGTCTTTTTAGAAGGCAAATCTTTTTTTCCACTATTTACCATATATACGTAAGCCCAGTTCATTTTGTTAGCAGCAGGAAGCTAATTTACATTTCATTAGTTTTACTTATTGTTATATTTTATTGGAAACTCACAAGGGGGGAGGAGGAAGAAAGCATGACGGTTGAAAGAGGAGAGCACTTTCCATAAGTCTTGGTTGTATAGGCAGGAAGGAGGGTTTTATGTTTAGGCTCCGGACTGCGACTCAGGAGATGCAAGTTCAAGTCCTGGGTTCTGACTCAGACATCTTTGCTAACCCTGGGCAGTTTGCTTCATCAGTATTGTCACCTTAAAAAATCGTGAGTCAGCTCCATGAGACTGGTCCTTGAAGCAAGATTTTATTTATTTAAAGGACTATATTGTGTGGTTTGGTCCAAGTTCTGATTTTTGAACTCCCCGGTAGAGATTCCAGAGAACCAGGACACTATGGTCAAGGTGAATGTGTCTTTATTTCCTGTTTCCGTAGACTTACCTCCTTGTTATTTACCCCCAATGGCCACCCTGAATAGCAGCTTTAAATGTTCATAACTAGCATCACAATTATTGTCTTGCCAACTCTCACCAATGTCTAGGCTGTGTGATTTTGGTCCCTGCTGCAGGAGCTGTTGCTGGAGGACCCAACGGAGATAAAATTCCACATTTGTATAAAATACTGCCTCGTGGCAGAAAGCTTCCAGCTTCTCCCCCAGCCTCTCCCCCCAAATTCCAATTGACTAATTCCATGCCCCACCCCACTGCCACATCTGCCGTTCCCCAGTTTATCTACTAGGCACCCCCTCCAGCTCCACATCAACAGTATCACCAACTCTCTCAAATTAATCATGAGTTATGGGACTTTTGCTCCTGCTGGGGTTGCTGTCACAATGACATTAGAAGCTGATTTTCAGGGATGACTCAGGAGCAGAGTTCTGGGAAAGAGCTTGCAGGGCTCACTGGGCCCCACCTTTGTGCATAGATTGGTCCTGTCTCAGTTGTGGCTGACAGAATTTTTGAGCAGTATTAGGCAGGGGATGGGGCAGGGAGTTGAGAGAAAGCTGCTGCCCCAGACCCAGCAGCACCAGTAGAATTTTCTCACCTCCTGTTGCCTCAGTACTTCTCCTCTGCCTCAGACACAGCAGCAGCTTTCACAGCTCCAACTCCCCCCTCACCTAAATTCTGCTGCCCGGGGACTTCTGTGCAAAACAGCAATGGACAAGTCAGGTCAGGAATGAAAAAATTAGTTATCAAGTAGGTCGAACATGAACAGAGCATGCAGTACAGCGATTGGTTCCTTCAAAGTAACCAATTTACTGAATGAACATCTATTTTGACCAGAATCTATCTATTGGTCCCTGCCCTAGTCAGTGGAAGCATATGCCATCAATTGCTCCCCTTTATAACAACTGTATGCAATCAGGATTAAATTGCATAAGGAGAGTATATTATAACAGTGCTCTGTCCTGGGTATAGTTCAAGGTATTGATTATTATACATTAAATCCCTTAATAATTTAGGACACTTATCTCTGAGACTGCTCCTTATGCCTCATTGCATTAGATAAAATCAACAGGTGCACACTAGTTTTTGGACTTCAGGGTAGCATTTATGTTGTCCACTAGTAAGGAATTCTCCATATGGGGTCCTCTGCTTTCGAATGGACACCTGCTGGCACTCTTCCAGATGCCTATGTCTCAGTAGAGGTTAGAGCACAATTATCTTTTTGATCAGGTTCTCGGCTCCCAGTGGGTGTTGACATCCCCTTGGTCATCAATCTCTTTTCTATTTTGACTTTGGGGCAGATATGTGAGTATTTTTGGATAGTGTGGGATGATGCAAAGCCATAATATATTCCATAATTTAGGGCAAAATGTCCTATTATTGTTAAATGGCCACCAGCTCCAGCACTATGGCAATGGATGCCTTTGATTTGTGCAATTGGTTAAATAAAACCCATTTCTCTGATACAGTCCATTCCTTTGGTGTGTGCTCTGTGGACCCAGTATTATTAATGGGTCCTGCGTATGGTGGAGTCTATTGTCAGGTTATCATGGCTCAGAAGAAAATGAAATCAAGGGAGATTAATGGAAAATACAAAATCTTGCCACAAGAAGAATGGAGGAAGGAGATGGCTTGATTGAAACAGTTCACTTGTAAACACTCTTTTGCCCCTGGGCTCCTTGAAACATATCACCACTCATTAAGGATTTAATAAGCAGAGCAAAGCCCCAGATATGTGGGTAACCAATTTTTGTATTTTGATGATCATGCCTACTGATTTCCCCCAAAAAATTAACTATAAGACTAACATGGACTGGTAAAAGAAAAGTGGTGTAAGAGACTAATTTTGACCTTGTTATATTTCTAGGCAAGGCAGATCAGAAACATGCCCTAGTTTCTGATTTGGAGAAGGTTCAGTACAAGGCTGGTTCCTCTACCCTCCTCCCCCCGCCAACTCTCCTGGGTGCTCCTTTGTCTTCCTCATAGTTACTTACACTGCTGTAACAAAGGAGGGCAACCATACCAAGTGGCCGGCTAGTTACATCCAAGACTCAGAGAGTTACTGGTTATGTAGAGTGCCAGCCAATAGAACCACTTTGCCTTCAGCCCTCTACTTGGGATGACTGGCTGATTTTTCTTTTCTCTCCGTGCTAACTAGTGAGTGCTATAGGTCAATTTCTATTTCTTACCTCTTCTTGAGTTTTCTGGGGCAGGACAGTAGGTCTGCTATCCTCATCAGGTAGTTTGGAGTCAGATAACACTGGTCTACGATTTTTGAGAAGTTGTGTGCTTCAGAGATAAAATGTGCTATTTATTATGTATTTTGATGTGCTGAATTCAGATATGACAATTAAAACAACTGATTGGCTACTGTTTAAGATATTTAAGTTTTTACATTTTAGGTCTATGTATATTGTGTAGATAGAGTTTTAATCATAAATTGTAAACCTAGGTCTTTTTATGTGTTTATAGTTGCTTTACATGATAAATATTTCACCTGTCCTGTTTATGTAACACTTTAAAAATCAGCAAAAGGGTTCTATAAATAAAATTTATTATGAAACAAAAGGCAAAAAACTATTATGTACATAGTTTAGTCCTATTCAGTGTCTACTCGGCGCTTCTTGGCTTGTCTCTTGTATTCATTAAATGGAGCATCTCTTGTCACTGTCCAGCAATAGTCTGCAAGCACTGATGGGCTCCATTTGCCCTGATAGCGTTTCTCCATTGTTGCAATGTCCTGGTGAAATCGCTCGCCGTGCTCGTCGTTCACTGCTCCACAGTTCGGAAGAAAAAAAATCTAGATGAGAGTGCAAAAAATGTCTCTTTAGTGACATGTTGCAACTAAGGCTTTTGTATGCCTTGAGGAGGTTTTCCACCAACAACCTGTAGTTGTCTGCCTTGTTGTTTCAGAGAAAATTTATTGCCACTAACTGGAAGGCTTTCCCTGCCATCTTTTCCTTGCCACGCAGTGCATGGTCAAATGCATCATCTCAAAGAAGTTCACGAATCTGAGGACCAACAAAGACACCTTCCTTTATCTTAGCTTCACTTAACCTTGGAAATTTTCCACAGAGGTACTTGAAAGCTGCTTGTGTTTTGTCAATGGCCTTGACAAAGTTCTTCATCAGACCCAGCTTGATGTGTAAGGGTGGTGGTAAAATCTTCCTTGATTCAACAAGTGATGGATGCTGAACACTTTTCCTCCCAGGCTCCAATGACTGTCGGAGTGGCCAATCTTTCTTGATGTAGTGGGAATCTCTTGCGTGACTATCCCATTCGCAGAGAAAACAGCAGTACTTTGTGTATCCAGTCTGCAGACCAAGCAAGAGAGCAACAACCTTCAAATCGCCACAAAGCTGCCACTGATGTTGGTCATAGTTTATGCACCTCAAAAGTTGTTTCATGTTGTCATAGGTTTCCTTCATATGGACTGCATGACCAACTGGAATTGATGGCAAAACATTGCCATTGTGCAGTAAAACAGCTTTAAGACTTTTCTTCGATGAATCAATAAACAGTCTCCACTCAGCTGGATCGTGAACGATGTTGAGGGCTGCCATCACACCATCGACATTGTTGCGGGTTACAAGATCACCTTCCATGAAGAAGAATGGGACAAGATCCTTTTGACGGTCACGGAACATGGAAACCCTAACAGCATCTGCCACGAGATTCCACTGCTGTAGTCTGGAGCCCAACAGCTCTGCTTTACTCTTGGGTAGTTCCAAATCCCTGACAAGGTCATTCGGTTCACCTTGTGTTATGAGGTGTGGTTCAGAGAAGGAGGATGGGAGAAAATGTGGGTCCTGTGACATTGATGGTTCAGGACTCTTCCTCATCTGACTCAAGTGAGAAGGATTCTGGTGCATCAGGAACCAGCAGTCCTTCTCCATGGGGTACTGGGCGTATAGCTGATGGAATGTTTGGATAATGCACAGTCCACTTTTTCTTCTTTGACACACCTTTCCCAACTGGAGGCACCATGCAGAAGTAACAATTGCTGGTATGATCTGTTGGCTCTCTCCAAATCATTGGCACTGCAAAAGGCATAGATTTCCTTTTCCTGTTCAACCACTGGCGAAGATTTGTTGTACAAGTGTTGCAGCATATGTGTGGGGCCCACCTCTTGTCCTGATCTCCAATTTTGCAGCCAAAATAAAGGTGATAGGCTTTCTTAACCATAGTGGTTATACTGCGCTTTTGTGATGCAGAAGTCACTTCACCACAAACATAGCAGAAGTTATCTGCACTGTTCACACAAGTACAAGGCATCTCTGCTCACTTTGGCTAAACAGAAATGTGTCCCTTTGCAAAATCAAATACTGACAAATAAGAGAGCACGACACTGTATGATTTCTAGAGCTGATATAGGGCAATTTGTTCAGCAGAGTGATGTAAGCTTTGTTATGATTGCATCATCCATGACTTCTAGGAATAGCATGATGCAATTCATATCATGTATGAAGCAAGACCTGCTTCAGATTGCATCATTCATTGTTTTGCCTAAAAAACAAGTACTGTCCAAACCCAGGCATAGATTTATTCATAGAGCCAATCAAAAATGTATTTTAGTCATTTCTGGTTTAAACTGAGATCCCTTCCCTTTATAACTCACTTATCCTCCGCCATTCCCAAGTCAAGGGTTGTATATACTGACCCAATAGCATATCTTGAAAACTAGAGCGAATCAACAATTTTAAGCATCATTTTCGTTCTCAGTAACCCAGAATTAGTAAAGTTTGATTACATTTATTTCAGAAGCATTTTGGCTGTAGGGCAGTGTAATAGGTTTGTTACTCAATGAGAACCAGAATCTATTGCTTGGTCACATTGTGCACTGATATATAATAACACTTGAAGCGTGAAAAAAGCTAGGAGCAATGGGCTATTCTAAGATCCCTGATCTCACCAATTACATTACTAGGTATATGGTACATAGTACCATGGCCAAGGCTACTTCACCAGTTTAACCTGTGACAGATATGTCAGTTTCCTGCATATCCTTGGGTGACCTTATTGAATTAAGTTTGAGTATCTTTGGAGTCCATTGTATTAAATGCAAAGTTTATGTATAATTGTGGGCTGAGATTGTGTGTAACCTCACTAGGTGTGGGGAGATGAGATATGAGGCATGGGGGTCCAAAGGACTATATTGTGTCCCAGACAAGAATGGACTTTTGGGACAATAAGTGTGAAGTGGATTCCTGGGAAATAATTAAGGAGGGGTAAATGCAAATTCTGGCCCACAGAAATAAGGTCTCCCAAAGATAGGCAGGAGATTGCCATGTCTGTCACATAAACCAACACCACTTTTCTTGTCCCAGTCAAATTCAAAATCAGTTTCTGAGCTATTTTTTAACATCTCCAGCTGTATATACAGAAATAGGTAACAGGCACCTTCTGTTTTAAAATTAATGCAATCTTTTGAATCTTTAGGTTTTTCCATTACTGGGTGCAGACTACAGACTGCACCATCTAATTAGCTGAAGTTGTTCTACAAGAATGTTGCCATTTATGAAACTAACAATAAGTAACTAGAGCGAAAAAGAATCAGGAAAGGGCTAGGGGCATATAATTCAGAACAACAAATAAGAAAAGAACAGCAGTTTCTTTACCAAAAGTGATATTGTTTAATTTGAATTTATTCCATTATTCAAATAAGATTGCTTAAAATTAACTTGGGCTGGTGGTTTCTGTGGAAACAGGGTCACAACGCCATAGGTAGTCAGCATGTAGCCATCAGCTGAGAGGTAGAGCTCTCACTTGCAGATTTCAGTTGCTGGTTGCCTGCTGAGATACCTGTACAAGTGTCAGTTTCCAAAAGCAATCCACTGTGTTTCAGGTTGGTGGAGAGGAGTTGTGCAAGGGAGGGAGGGGACACAATTTAATATAACCCATCTAAGTTTGATTTATCAGCTTTAAAAAACACAGCTTTTCCAAACATTTTAAAATTAAATTTTACAAAGCAACACCACTATATTATTTGGTCTTATCATATGCTTTATTCCCCAGCATTGCACTGTAGTTTCTGGGTGCTCTACCAAGTTAGACATCTTCACAATCGGAAAACATAATAAAGGTGGTGGTTGTGTGTCAGTGGAGTCCCCCTGCCATCCAAATGGCTAATCACACTTTCTTCACAAGAATTCTACCCCTTAGGACCAAGATATTCAAAAGTAACTGGTGATTTTGTGTGCCTCAATTTTCATGTGACAACCTTATGGCACTCTTAAAGGGACCTGATTTTCAAAGGGTGGGTGATCGTGCTCAACACTTACTGAAAATCAGGTCTCATGCTGGGGCAAAAATGGGGGCTCCCCAAATCTCTAGTCACTTTGGGGGCTGAGAAGGGGGGGAAAGAAAGAAAGTAGAATGTCAGGAAATGATCATGTAAGGGTTCCAGTCAGTTCCTCAGAACCATATAATTTTTCATCACTCACTAACCTCCACCACCAACATCCTCCTGGCCCTTCACATTTCCCACCTTTACTTACACTCCCCACCCTCCATCGCTGAAGCTGAATCACAAACTATTTTAAACTTTTCACACATGCAAAAAGAACTCTGGTTCAGTGTGGCCTGGGTCACAACCACAGACGACAGGAAAGGGGAAGAAAAAGAAAAGAAGAAACAGATTCTGCATCTTGTCCCTTTAATTCACATGCACATCTGCAAGAGGGCTTCTGCTCGATAGCCCTATGGACAGTAGTCAGGAGCAGAGCTTTCTTCAGCTCCGTCCAAAAAGGAAGGCACTGTAGCAAACAAAAGCAAGCCCCACAGGAGTGAGCAGGCTGGGCAAGAATATCCTCTTCCTCCTTGCCTCCCCCCACCTTCTGTATGGGATATTATTAACTAATCCAGCCCCTGGATAGGGGCTTGTTTTATTTGCAAATAATATTTTTTCCCATTTTAAATCTTTACTTTTCCAAACTCCTGGGCTGACACAATAGTGCTATACATAGAAAGCAGCAGCATACATAACAAAGTGATCAATTTGCCTATAGTTTATTCTTCTCTCTCCCCCCCCCCCCCCCCGATCCCATCCTATCCTGTCCTTTAATATTCAGAGACCTCCCTTTACTCAGGAGCTTGTCAGCCTGTTTGCTTTGAGCCACTGCTATTTAATCTCTGCCTTATGTCTCTGACCTTTCCTCCCAATGGGAGTTTTGAATATTGCTGTCTTCCAAGTCCCTGCCTCCTTTAAATTCATCTTGAGCACCACTACGCATGCTGCTCTTCTTTGCTCTTTCGTGTTTCTCTTTGGCACTCCTTAGCAAAAGGGTGAATGACTCACAGGAGGTATGAGATGGAGAGATGATACAAGGGTGCAGATAGCCTTATGTTGCTCTGTAACCCTTATTTATACATTTCTCATCTGTTACCTGCAGAATGTATGCAGCTAGGCTTGGGTGTATTTCACATGATATTCAAACCTTCTGAGATGTAACAGGAGGTAGTAGTAAGAAGTAGGTAGCTGCACAAAAAATGGTCAGCCCATGGCAAAACAGAAAGGGAATTTCATTACCAGCTAACTCCCATGGTATTTGATATCTTTCTTAAAGCCCCAGCTCTTGGAATCCCATGAATATATGAGAATCTGGACATTCATTTCAAGAAATTAAGGTTCTAGCCCTGAAGGTTGCAGAGAACAGATTGAAAATGTGACCTCACATGTGTGACAGACTCAAAAATTAAATAAGTTTTAAAATCCTCTTGACTTTTAAGCCAATCTCATGTTTTTAGGGGGGAGGTTTCACGGTTTTTGAACATTTGAGGGTAGCAACACTGTTCTAGGAATATAAACGTCTAAGACAGTAATGGCACAGGGAGTACATCAGAAGGAAGGAAGGAGGATGGCCTTGTGATTAATGCTTTGGACTGGACTCAGGAGATTTGTGTTTTCTTATCTGCAACAAATTTCCTGACACCTTGGACACTTAGGCCTTGATTATGCATGGGCATTTATGCACTTCAGTGGGACTGCTTATGGAAGCAAAATTACACATGTGCATAAATGTTTGCATGATCAGCACCTCAATATATCTGTGCCTCTGGCTATGTCAACACTACAGAGCCTATGTCAGCATGGCTATATAGGCATAGCCCCCTAACATAGATATAGAGCATATGTTGCCAACGTAGGAACACCAACTCCCTGAACGTTACCTATGCTGACAGAAACACATTTCTGGTGGCAGAGTTGCATCTACACTGAGGGTTTTGTCAGCATAGCTCTGTTCCTAGAGGATGCCACTATAAGTTTTATGTATAAAACGTCCTCTGTTCCCCTACTGGGAATGGGGATAACTTCCTTTCTCAAAGGGGTATTGTGAGGATAAATTCATTTATGTTTGTGATGGGCTGAGGTTCTTCTGTGATGGGTTCTGTCTAAGTATCTCTATATAAGAATCTACATACATAGCCAGAGTATGAATTAAGGACTCTGCCTGGCAGTAGAACTCTTCCTATGTTATCATTATGAAATACAGAGTATGTATTATTTACATGGTGCAAAGATCACACAATACGGTAATGTGTCCAAAGTTTGGGTGTTCCAGTTTATTTTGGAGAATCTTGGTATGTAAATATCTTGGTACACAAAGCCTGGGAATGCCGTCAAACAAAGTGAGACAGTTTAATGGAGTATGGTAAAACACAAGATAAAACAAAAACTTCTGCCAGAGAATGGCAGCAGTTTATTAAATGGACATTTTCCTGGAAGTCAAATCAGAAATGGTTTGGTTTGATTTGATCAGGATTTTAATGCTTATTCGGAGTTCAGAATAATTGTGCAGCTATATTTCTATAGTATTGTTATGCTGGAGGTTGAGTGGCTCCCAGTAAAGTTGGTGTTTCATCTATGGACAATCACAAATCTCGTACTTGTTGGGCATGTAGGCTACCTTCCTTTCAGGCAAAATAAAGTAGCACTCCTTTGTTTAGCGGATAGCTAAAATAATAGAAACCACCATCCAAAGAATAGACTGAATGCAAATGCAGGGGACTGGGCATTGATGTAAGGCAGGCAAAGAGAGGAGCAGAATGCTAAAGAAATAGCAAGAGGAGCAGTTGTGGCATGATCCTGAGAAAAAGCCAAGAGAAAGTTGTTTGGGCAGAGCGCTGGCTGGAAAGACGACCTTGAAATTGTGAGCAAGGAAACAGTGCTGGTAAATTTCGACTGTGTTCAGAGAAGCATTATATAGTGTATAGTCACTGTCAATAAATAGGATTGCATTAAAGAACTACTTGATTCCATTTTCAATTTCTCCCCCCATTGGAAACAACCCACGAGACCCTGAATATGATAAGGCCAAAAAGAAGTAACACTGTCCTTAAAGCGAATATGAGATGAGAGGAGGGAAGAACTCTGTGCTAGAGTTGCTGAATTTTTTTTTATTTCTCTTTTAGCCAATCTGGGGGGAAATATTAACCAAGGCACTGATCCTGCAAGTAATACTGCACAGGCAGAACTCTGTGCCCATCACAGCCAATTGCAAGATAAGGGCTCAAATACACTACAGTCCTTCCCACAGTCTCTCTGAGTTCTACTTAGCTCTCCCTCAAACCTGGCACTGAGAAGAGCTTGTCTGAATTTTTCTGTTGAAATGGTGTTTTGATAGAAGATTTTTTTTGTCAAAATAGAAATGTTTTGAAAAATATATGTCAATTCTGACAATTTCATTTAGGGAAAAAAGCATTTTAATAATATTGAAACATCCTATTTCAACATTTTCAGAATGGAATGTTGAAGTTTTTCATTTCAAAAGAACTTTTTGAAACAAATGTCTCTGTGTGTGTGTGTGTGTGGGGGGGGGAGTAATGAGGTGTACTCCATCCCTGCCTTGATACCCCAAAATCCTCTCACCCTCTGTCCAGTAAGTGGCAACTTTGTTGACTTTATTTACATTCCCATCACCAATACAGCCTTATGCTGCCATTTATTAGTTGTGTTTCTTACCCTTTCCTAGAAGGTCAGAGAAGAACAGCACTCATCCTTGAGATTTCAGATCAAGTAGACTTAGCTATCACAGGTTCTTCTAGTTGTCCTGTGTCATCTTTTATACCCCTCAGGTGATGTGTAATTGGTTCATTAGCTCTCCCAGACTTATCAGCTAATTAGCTGTACATTCCCCAATCAGCCTTTTCCAGGGGAACTGATTGGTGCCTAAGTGATCAAAGTGCTGGGCCACCTGTTAGTTTCCAGCCCTCTCTCATACATTATATATATATAAGGTCTAAATCAAAACAATGTTTCTATTTACCTAAAATGATCTCTGTTGACCTAAAATGTTTCTATTAATTCCAAATGAAATGCTTTTAGAATTTTTTTTTTGTGAGAAATTAAAAAAAAATTGTTTTGTTCCATTTTGGAACAGAAAAACTTTGAAACAGTGGAGTATCTTGGAAATGGAAAGTATGGTTACTCCCCAGCCCCAACCCTAAGTGGGCATGTGTAAAAATGTGTGTAGGAGTGGATAAAGGTAATGGGATAATGGGGCAGCTGGTATAAATTTTTATCTCTAGAGCTATAGTGTTATTTAAAGTCTTAAGACATTCTGGGCAGGAGAGAGATTCCCTGTGGATAACCAGATAGTCCCTTAAATTACAACTACCTCTATGCAGAGAAAAAACCCTAGTTACCCATTTTAAAACTGCTTTAAATAAATGACAAATAATTACTAGAATAAATAAATATATATATTTTTAAAAATAACTATTTTACACTTCTAGATTGGAGGCTTTCAAAGCATTTCAGAAACATTACTCAAAAAGAAAAGGAGTACTTGTGGCACCTTAGAGACTAACAAATTTATTAGAGCTTAAGCTTTCGTGGACTGCAGCCCACTTCTTCAGATACATAACTTCGGATGCATAAAGAAACATTAGTGAATTCATCTTCGCAATTGTTCTGTTATATAAGTATCATTACCTCCTCGTTTTGAGGTAATTGAGGCAGTAAGAGGTCAGTATGAGACATGTTCAAGAGAAAAAAGAAATTGTTCTGGAGTAAATAGAATAATATTACTAAGTAATTTACCTGCATAATTTTTTTTCCCGTCAGTTGGTGTGTATTCTTCAGCCAGCTCTATACAGGGCAGAGCTAGAAACGGATCTCAGATCTCTTGATGAGCAGGGCATCCTTTTAGGGCAGGGGGCAGTGCTTTTTGCAGCTCCTCCTTTTACGCTGCTCCAACTTTTGCTCAAAACTGAGATTCCAATATAGATGGAACTTTAACCTCCCTGATAAGTACAAAAACACAATCCAACTTTTAAACAAACTTAGCCAGTGCATAAATATGGACTCAGAAAAAATAAGTATGAAGTACAAACAGTTTATAAACTACTCAGAATCTATCTCTATATATTTGCTTAAAAATGCTTTGGGAATGATTGAGAGCTCTGACAACTTCTCCAGCAAGATCTTCTCTGCTAATGCCAGTGTGCTCTCTCTCACTCAGTGCTAAGCATTTCCTGAGTATTCAGGCTTCCCTGATAATACTTATGTTCCTAAGCCTCCCTTACCTTTCTCCAGGCAGAAGGGGGGCTGGAACAATTTGTATAGTGGGGGTGCTGAGAGCCATCGAACCAAACTGTGAGCCCTGTATATAATGGAAACCACTTCAAGCCAAGGGGTGAGGCAGCACCCCCAGAACCCGTAGTTCCAGTACCTATGCCAGGCAGCCTTTCCCTGCTTGAGTCCCTCGGTACCAGAGTGGACACCTCCCAGCTGCATCCCATAAGACAAGCTGCAGACAGTCATGCTGGGCTCTAAGGAAACTATCCTAAACACACAGGGAATCCTCCCTTGAGAGCAAATTCACTCTATGAGATTCTTGGAAAAGCTCCTAAAAATCTTACCCTAGCTCACTGAAACCCCAGTGGGTCTCATATCTACCTTCTCCTTATTCCATCATTGAAAAAGGTGGATGAAAAAGGTGGCACCCCTGCAGTCAAGATGGAGAAGGATAATAATACAGGAAGAGGGGATATACATTAAATGTATTCTGCAAGAAATGCAAAGAGCATGAAATCACCATGAGGCATGAATGCAATATACACAGTCCTCATTGTTTGTGGGGAGAGAAATACAGGTGGAAATCAAGCACTAAAGAGAGATTTCAGACTCTGGGATGGAAAAAAGAATGCAAAGTGTGGCTCTGCTGGGGAAGAAAACTGACAGCCTGGCTTTCTAACATGCTTTGTATTCATCATCGATAAAGGCAACAAAATGCAGCTAAATTCAGCGTCACACCTTATTGTGGATTTTCTTTCTCTCCGTGTTTTCCCTGTTGCACAGCATCTGTCTGGTTTTTTTTCCTGAACATATGCTGTAAATCCAAGTCTAACCTCTCTAACTAGTGAACCATATGATTGTGAAAAGCCAAGACTCCTGGAGGCCTTCAGCCAACGGCTGACATGAAACAAGCTGCGTTGTTTGTATCAATGCTAACTTGGAAATGCTTTAGAATTTACTAGGGATGCGGCAAATCCCTGAATCAAACTCTTCAGACACAACGCTGTAAATCTGGTCAGATTGGATAAAAATGATTACACTCCTGGATATTTAACATGCGGCATGGCTTCTGCCTCCTTCTCAGAGTCCTCTTCCTTTCCTCACTCATTCATTGCAGCTCCTGCTACCCTTCTGAGGTCCTCTCGGAACCCCTAGATCCCTTTCCTCCTCTTCTCACACACAAGCCCACTTCCACTGCTGTCCAAGATACCCAAAATCCTTTGGCTCACTTCAGTGGCCCATTTTCCTGAGCCGAAGAGGAGAGAGACGTGTAGGGACTGCTTGGAGCTAATCTTGCCTTTGAGTTCCCTCATGAGCCTTTGGATTCCTTGTGTAACTTTTGCAGGGCAACTGTGAGCTCTGACGGTTATCTCTATAGCATTACTATTTCATCTCTCTTTTTCACTGTGTCCTCCTGCCTACCCCTGTAAACCTTTAAACAGCACTATCAGGCTGAGGTGCACCGACAGAAATCACTAGAGGGTGCCAATAATGCAAAAGACTCTTATCAGGTAGATTGGAGGGGAAGTGGATCTGTCTTGCTGTGGCTCTCCTGAATCAGAGCCAAAGCACTGGAATGGTGATTTCAGTCCCCCACTCTCACAGCAAAGCAGTTCTTTCGAGTGACCTAGGGCCCTGATCCTCTAATTGGCTTTGCTTGCGTATAGCTCCTTTCTATTAATGGGGCTCTGCAAGGGTGCTGGAGTCCACTCACAAGGGGTCAGCTGCAGGACGTAGTGTGTATTCTGACTTCTGTGCATCTCTTTCTAAAGCTCAGAAATCTAACACTTTGTTCTTCTGTTATTAGATAACTATGGGCTATTATTTACCATGGAATGCCGCTACATGTCCGGCAATCAGGTGGCCACGAAAAACTTCAGTGGTGCAATAAGATCTCCAGTGATGGACACAAACTGAATATCTATCCAGTCCACCTTAAGGATCTAGCCAGAGACTGATTTGGGTGGTGCTCGATATGCAAGAAAGCTATGTCCCTTTGGGATTTGTCATGATGATGGTGATGATTAAACCTACCCCTCTACACATATGTAGAAACATTCACACATGCTAATTCTGCATTTATGGACAGGCTAGAGGCAGATGGAGCCTTAACAATCCAGCTTCTAATAGGGCCAAGAGTTATTACTGACACTTTAAAATATTAAAATTGCAAAGCAAAAATAAAATAAAAGGTTAAAACAAAAATACCAGAATAATAGCCATGGAAATCATCTGCTTGATGATAATCAAAAGTGTAATATTGTTATTTACAGTGAAACCTCTCATCACTGTTTTCCTCCTGTGTCCTTCATATTATGGTCTGAACATTTTAATAAACAGAACCCTAAATAAATAAAATGTCTCAATATTTTAGCTGCTCAACACCCAGCAGAATAATGTGCTTATACAAAGTCTGACAGCAAGACTGTAATTGAATGGATTTGAAACCCATTAAGAACAGATTTACTTTGATTGAATCTTCTTGTTTCTTTGGAGAAAGGAGATAGAGGAAGGGCTGCAGTACTGATAGCACTATTCCTCCAGGCAATTGGGAAATAGCCAAAGATGCAACTTTCTAAGTGATAGAGACCAATGGGACATCATTAGGGGATTTGTGCTATAGCATCACTGTGGAGGAGTCCTCCCAAGTTAGAGAATCAAAGTCAATGGGGAAAAAGTGATTTCAGGAGTGTCTTGGGGGACTAGAATTGGGAGTCAGTTTACAGCACCTTCCTTGGTTGCAGTGCTCTTACACTCTTTAGTACTAGGACATCTTATTCTATTTGAACATCCTTTTATGGCATTACCCCAATAATATGCCCCTGGGGATTTCTTTTTCACAACTGTAAGAGACTTGCCTTGTGATCCCCCCGACACACCCACAGGACAATACTGGCAACCTTTTCAGGTCACATGTACCTCTGGTAAACCCTCTCAAGCTTTCAGTGCCAGAATCCCAGTTGGTGTAATTCAACATAGCTCGAATGCATCGAATGTAATCAATTTACCCTAGTTGAGGATTAAATCTATAAAATAGCTTTCATTGGGATTGGATTACAGGAGGAGTCAAAACAGTCAGCGAAGCTACAGCATTTCCTTCAGATGCATACTCTCACGGAGTTTGATTTTATTACTGGCCCTTTGGATTGTGTGTTTTTGTATGTTTGTTTAAGCAAGTTATGTTGTTTACAATATTTGGTCTCTGTTTGAATTGCTTACACTTTTGAGATTAAATTGCTTGGGCTACATTGGGCCAAATTAAATAAATGCACAAACAAAACAAATGAATAAATAAAATGTATAAATGGGAAGTGGTTTGGGGAGACTTGGCAGCTGCTGTACCTTGCACTACACAAAGTAAGTACAGAGATCTGGAAGTTAATTAAAAATGTTGATTGGTGTGACTAAGAATTATAATTATAGATATTGTGTGTGCATGCCCTGGATATGAAGGTTTACTAAAGGATTTTCTTCTGTTCTTTTACATTTTCAAGAATATTCTTTGCATTGTAGCATGACTATCTCCTAGATAGAAGCAACTATGTTAGATAGAAAATTAAAACTAGCAAAATCAGATGATCTTGGAGTTTATTTTATCCTGTCCTTTTTTAAAAAGCCATAGAAATAGTCAAAGAAGTTAAAGACCATCCAATCCATTTTCTGAGAGACAATGCAGTATAGTTAATATGTACGGTACGTAATTCTAGGTGATTAAGGGACATGGATATTTAGGGTCTGATCCAGCATGGAAAGCCAAGTTCTCCACTGACTTATATTCCCAGCAACTGGGTTGAATTAAGCATATGAATTAACTATATTGTGGCTCTGACTGGTGTATGAACTTTGGTTTAAAGAAGTCCTTAACTGAAGATCTTTTGTTCACAAATACGGATAGATTTTTGGTGCACTAACACACACAACAAATATTTCCAGCTGAACAACTTCTTTGGAGAGGTCATCTTTAGTGTCATAGACAACCTGCTTCTTAAGCTGGAGTCAGGTGTTTGTTTTAAGAGCATCTTTCCCTGTCAATGGTCTCAGATGCTCCCCAAAATATGTCAGGTGGCTTGTAACCAATCAGAGAGCAATGCCCTCTCAAAGGCTGCCCCAGGGCTTGTTTCAATCTAGTTATCCCAGATCATGTCTGGTAATCTAACAATCAAGGTTTTACCATTGCAGGCCAATGCCTGCTCCATAACCTTCATGCTAACATAAGCTGATACATTATTAGCTACAGGAACAAGCTGGAATACCATAATAATGGACATGTACCCCTGTTATTTCCTTTCCCCAGTCAATGGCAAAGTATGTTCCAGGTACATAGAGACTGATTTAGAGCCCACTGAGGTCGATGCCAGATTTAGGTGCCTAAGTCTCATGTTTAGGTGCCTAAGTCCCGATTTTGGCTCCACTGCAATGCACAAAACTCCCACCAAACCCTATAGGCACCTAAACTCACCTGACGCCTACATTTTCAGGGTAAAAGTTCCCTTGGCACGTAAGTTTCTGTCTCTGGCACTGCTGCCTCCCTCAAGGCATCCAGATGCCTATCTCCTGCTTAAGCCCCAGAGCAATTAACAAACCAGGGGAAGATGGGCCTTTGTCTGCCTAAATTATGTGCAGGGTTCAATCCCATAGGCGTGCTCAGAGGCTGCCAACACGATCAGGTCCCATTCAAAATCCATCTGAAAGAGGTTCCCACCTTAACTTTTGGCCCGGTGATTGGAACAGTTACCTGGGATGTGGGAAAGCCCCCTTCTTGCCCCCACTATATCTCAGGAAAGGATTCCAACAAGACTCCCTCAATCTCTCCTGTTGAAACTATTCCACTGTGGAGACCAGGCACCTAACTTAGGCTTGTGGATCACATTGTTGTTCCTATGATTTTCTAACTTTTACATGCCATGATGCTGAGTGTCACAGCACCTAAGTCCCTTTGTGGATCTGGGTCTGAGTCTTTCCACTCGCTTCAATGAGCTGTGGAGCAAGCCCATAGGCATCAGAGGATTATTGTTTAACATATAATTCCTAAAAACTAGAAACCCATGGCAATACTGACAGCCTGTATTTTATCACTGAAAGTATAGGTATCACTATAATCTTATGCTGGCATCATGGTTACATTATTAAATTGGAAAGGAGCAACTTGACAAAACCTTGCTGTTTAACAGAAATCCTCAGGGTTTGTATTTTTTAATATGCAGACTAATTAATAGAGATGCACCAAAACCTGTGATCTGAACACCCTTTGGAATTTGGGGAGATTCAGAAACCAAACCAGATCAGGATCCTAAAGGACCATCTGTACTAATTAAACATGTTGAATTATTCTTCCATGCACCCCCAGTTTTTAAAAAACAGAAAGAATCTTGGGGGGACATATATATTTCTTGATTAGACTGCTTCCGCTGATGTATGGCATGTTTCTTAAATGCTTGCCTTGTCACCTGCCCTGGAGCCAGGGAACATTATCAAATGTAATTCTTACAGGATTTACTATGATGAGATAGTCCTCATGACTGCCCTTTTGGAAAATATAAAGCTCCCTAACGTAAATCAGTCTTACTGCAGGTAATATGCTCATCGTAGTAATCCTGTTCTGGTTGAATGGAATTCTTCACATAATTCATCCCTGCAGTAATTGTACAAGCATGAATGAGACACCAGTTTTGAAGATTCTAAAGCAAAATATAATTTTGACCTTGTACAGTTGTGACTAAGGTGGTGGCAATGCTACAAAGTTAAGATCCATATCAATCATTTTTTTTTTAAGCCTTAACAAAATGACACTCATGCTAACAAGCTATCCAAGATGATCATTTGTTTTGGCGATAAATTACAAAGGAACAATAACACTGATGCATTCTTAATTCTTTATCATGTAGGAATAAATTTGTTATTAGAAGGATACAATGAAGGCTGCTGTTTAACTGTAACATAAATGTAGGATTCTAAAGGACTAAAGCATCACTAAGTGCCATCCTTATTCAAAGACATTAATTTGCCTGGGTAATTGTTACAGAATATGAGCAATCATTCATTGCACAAAAATGTTTTGGCATAAGAATAATGTGATTTACAAATGTGCTTATAGCACAGTATTGGAATGGGTAAAGAAAAATTAAACTGATAGGAGGCTAATTAAAATGGGGCCATTAAAAGAAGGTTTCAAAATATGCTCGGTAAGTATCTTAAAGAGAACATGAGGAGATGATATTAAAGAGCATTTTTATCCTTCTGCAACCTCACCAAGTATCAGATTGTTAATTCATAGTACAACACAGCTATCCTAGTTATGTGTCTTTGTCCGACAAGCAGAGTGCTTGCTTCATTGAAGTGAAAATCCTTATGTGAAAACAATATTATAATCCATTTAGAAATATCATCTAATCTCTCACCTCTGGCCATATACCCATAGCTGGTATGAACAGGGCACTGGTTTAGCAGGGCTCTTTATTATTTGGTAGTATCTTGAAAGAGAGAAGTCAAACTAAAAATACTGTAGAGTATTATCTGTTAGTACCAACAATAATGTAGGAATGAAAATATTGCTTGTGCAAATATGGCATTCTGACTGTGTAAGTTCTTTCCTAAAAGTCCTTCATTAATAGTCATCCCTGTCAAAAAATGGCATCAAATCCACAATGAGAAGGCAGTGTTGTTTGGAGCTAGCATGAATAAAATATCCACACACATGACCTGCGGGACTCCAGCTGTCTATGTCCCCTTTGTTCAGAAAAAATTAAAAATGTTTGGGACCTTTTTGCTGCTTTATTTGATGCATGAAAATGGGGGCAAGGGAGCTTCTGTCTCTTTTAATTTACAAATACCAGATCTTCGCTCTTTTTCACTCTGGGACTCTGTGGATAACTAGTAGAATTATGGCCTCACAAAAGCCTGAAACCTGAGAAACTGAGAAAAGAGATCTTTAATCCAGCAGCTTTAGAAACTGAAGTCTTTTTGTTTTATTTTGTTTTCTGATTTTGTTAAACCCTGTTTAGACCAGTCTTGTAACAAATGTCTTTGTGTCAGATTCACAGTCCCTCCTCTTTCACTGAGGACTGAGAAAGATCCCACTCCAGTTTTCCAAGGAACCCTCTGGCAACAACAAAAGTCAGCAGTTGATATTCTTGATACTTTTAAGTTTAAATAAAGCATTATATAAAGCAGAACCAGCCCCATCTTAAAAAAAATATGTCGAGACTGTCTTTACAAAACTTGCAGGTGCTATAAAGTGCACCTTGTTTCCTTTGAAGTTTACCTTTTAATGTATGCACTTTTCCAAACTGGTGTATCCCAACACCACTTAAGTGTTTTAGCTTGGAGATAAATTCATAGATGAACATGCTGTTTGCCAAATGAATGTTATCCATGTCATTGACTGTATTACTGGAAGTTGCACAAGTACTACAGTGCTGAGGGCCATATACGAACCTACATAGAATTACATCAGATTTTGCTCTTTGAAAATTGTCACCAAAACCAGTGTTGTAGCTGTGTTGGTCCCAGAATATTAGCATGACTAGGTGACCTGAAAAAGAGTTCGATATAAGCTTGAAATTTTGTCTTTCACCAATAGAAGTTGGTCCAATAAAAGATATTAAATCATCCACTTTGTCTCACCAAAAACAGTGTAATATTTGTATTCATTCTGTGAAGATACTAACCAAACAATTCTAGTGAATAGTACTTGTTCAGTAGATTATTTGTGAGTGGCTTGTTGCAAGTATTCAGTATTTGCAATTTAATCTGTTTTAGTTTTTAGTGGACCCTTAGATCCACCTAGTACTGTGTCTATTCCCTGGATGAGCATAACTCTCATTGGGTTTTTGGATCTAATTTGAACATCAAAATTCATTCTGCTCTATTGAGTATCTCCTGGGAGAAAGCCAGGCTTACACGCATACCACCATGGTGTGAAATTCTAATTGTCTGAGGGCAGTATTTCTTTTAGTGACCGGAATGTCTATTTTGTTCTTCATCGAGACTTTGATTCAAACATTGCTATATTTTTCTACGCATATTTAGCCACAATCAGATGTGGTGTTAGAGGACACTATTTTATTGTCTAGTGCTAGTGACTTTGCACCCAAGTATACCAGGTCTGAATGTACATGTGCAAAAGATGAAGGGCAATTGGTCAGTCAGTGGTATAGAAACATAAAACTGCTAGCTGCAATGTCTCTCTTCTCACTGGACTGATGAAAGTTCTAGAAAAGAAGAAATAAAGTGTTGTGATACCAGTTAAAATGAGCAAAATACAGGCAAGCAGAGTGAACACTTTGATTCACTTAAGATTGGGTAAAAAAAATCAGAACACAACTGGAGTAGTAAATGGTTTAGGATCCTGCACGATCAATATTTAATCCAAAATATAGCCTGTCTATCTGTAATAAATACTCTGTTCATCACTGAATGATTTTAACTAGGCCTAAGACAAATATAGTCATTAAGGGACATTTCAAACCTGCTCACAATTGCCTGACTCAAGGTAACTAACTGAACTCAAATATTCCTGGGGTATTTCTGTTCAGGGTCAATCTTTGCTTTAATTCTATCTTTGTGTTATTACTCAGTCTTAGTTTTGTCACCTTTTATGCCCTAGTGCCAAGGTCCCTCTGAAACATATAGGTTTGTCTTGCCTTTGAAGACTTCATAACTGTTTTTCTGTAGCTTCCACAGTCATTGAATTATTGCCTATATGCAGCATATTATTATATCCTATTATCATATTCCTCATCCAAAACATAGTCTTTCTATACCAAATATTGATTTTCTAAATTAAAAGTAAATCCTTACTAAAGAAGAATAGCCTTGGCAATACTCTTTCTCAGGCATGTCACTCCAGGGGTGACTAGCACCAGCTGTATAATGGACGTTGGCCTTTGTCCTGCAACTGGATCTGTTTGGGTGGGGCTCTGCCTTCACAAAGACAGCAGGATTTGAATTGTGTTTAGCAATAGGATAGACGTGCAAAACATCCACCCTGGGGCAACTTGCTCCCTAGTTAGTGGACAAGACTTAAAAAAGCCTCTTATACTCTGGTATTAAGACTCACTTTGATTATCAGTCTCAGCAGAAAGGGTGAGATTTTCAAAGGTCATGAAAATTAAGCTCCCTAAAATCCCTTAAGGGAGCCAGTCCACAGTAAAGCATAGCAATATTGGCAGGGCAGCGTAGGGACCTTGCAATCCCATTCCCCACGCTGTACCTGTTCTGTAGGTAAATACACTCAGTCTCCAGGACTTTCACCAGCACTAAAGTCTCTCTCTCTCTCTCTCTCGCTCTCTCTCCTTCTGACACACACACAATGCATTTGTAAAAGCCACAATCCATACGGTTTCAGTTAACGTATACACTGTAGCCACTTCCAGCATAAAGAACCCACTTAGTATTAATTATAAAATACTAGGATTTTAATTGCTTGATTTTGATCTAACCATCAACCATAAATTAGATCTAAAACAATATAATGCTCGGCATTCTTCTCGACTTTCATGTACTGTGAAGAAATGGTAAAATGTTTTCATGCATTTATTTCATTACTCTTGGATGCCACAAATTATCCAAGCATTTTGTCAATACTTTGCTGCCATAAGATTGCCCATAAAATCTTGAAATGCATTAAAGGGCTTTAATAAAAATGAAAATGTATCTTTACATGTGAGCTTTAATCAATTATATTTTATTCTAATGCTAAGATGAGCTAGCTGAGCCTTGCATGTTCGTGAAACATAAAAGTAAATCAGAATGTTTGTGCTACAACTGTGACCCATACAAAAAGCTTGGGCAGTGTAGCGGGGCGGCCTGGCTTCCAGGCGCCCCAGGAAGCAATGAGCCAGAAAAGCCGCCAGAGTGGGCGGAGCCACCGCGGCCTGTCCCCGCCCCCTGGAAGTCAAGGGGCGGGACAGGAAGTATAAAGGCCAGGCCCCAGCACTCAGTAGCTGGCCGGCAGCGGGAGAGGACAGACGCTGGTGCCCGAGCTCCCGCGGACCTGAGCCTGCCGAGAGCCCGGTATCCCGAGGAGGACTGGCCGAGCCTGCCAAGAGCCCGGTATCCTGAGAAGGACTGGCCGAGCCTGCCAAGAGCCCGGTATCCTGAGAAGGACTGGCCGAGCCTGCCAAGAGCCCGGTATCCTGAGGAGGACTGGCCGAGCCTGCTGAGAGCCCGGTCCCCCGAGGAGCGGCCTGAGCTTCCCCCTGCCGAGGGCCCAGAGGGAGCGACAGACCTACCTGGTGCTCGGGGCCCGGAGGAGCCCATGATCTGCGACCCAGCAGACGGAACTCAGGAGGAGCAGGTACCCATGGAGGAGGAGATGGGAAGTGGCCCGGGGATAGCAGACCCCGAACCCATGTCAGTGTGTTGCGTCAGGATCCCCACTGACTGCGCGGCAGACGGACTGCTGCGGATAGGGCCCTGGGCTGGAACACAGTGGAGTGGGTGGGCCTGTGTTCCCCCCTGCCACCCCGCGCCGGGTGGCAGTCTCTCCTCCTCCTTGTCCAAGGGGCCTGGGCCCCTGACAGACTATCTGTTGGCTGCCCCGCCCTGACCTAGGGCCTGGGCTAACCCAAACTGACCCAGCCCCTGCCACAAGGCCTGGGCCACTGACTGACTATTGGGGTGCTGCCCCGCCCTGACCCAGGGCCGGAGCTGTTAATTGTGTGCTCAGTCCCTGCATAAGGGCCTGAGCTCTAAACTGTTCATTGTGTGCTCAGTCCCTGCATAGGGGCCTGAGCCCTGAACTGTCAATTGTGTGCTTAGCCCCTACCCAAAGGTCGGGGCCCTAACTGTTATTCGCTTTGTAGCGGGGCGGCCTGGCTTCCAGGCGCCCCAGGAAGGGACGAGCCCCACCCCGGAACCACTACAGGCAGCAACTTGGCTTCTGTCCCAGTGAGAAGTGTGATCCTCAAAAGTTTTATTTCCAAAAATGCTGAGGCATTAGAAACATTAGGCCCAGTCCAAAGGTCTTATTCATTTCTCTAGGGCCATCTCTACACTACAAACGTATGTTGACTTAAGTTACATGGGCACACAACTGTGCACATGCATACTTGGCCCCTTGTGTCGGCAGTGTGTGTATTCCACTGTCCAGGGCACTTTTGGGAAATTTGGGCAATGCATGATGGGGCCAAAAAGAGTCGTGCAGGCATGACTGGGAGCAAGGAGTCAACTTCCCAGTTTGTATCGGTTTCCATCCCATAATGTTGTCTGTATCCCATAATTTTTGTGCCTTTGTTTCAAAATCCCACAAACCTGCTCTGCCCTCCTTGCTGTCCGCCATTTCTGACAGAAGCTGGGGCCTTGCACAGCTCTGAACTATTGTCAGAGCATTGCAAGCACAAAACACAATCCTGGAGTATTTGCAGTGCTGCAAGAAGAACCAAATGAGTGGGGAACATAATAAGTCCTTAGAGGACCAATAGCTGTGGGACATAGCGAAAACCAATTCAAGATGCTGGTGGCATTTATGGAGCAGCTTCAGATGGTGGAGCGCCACTTCTGGACCGGAGAAACAAGCACTGACTAGTGGGATTGCATCATAATACAGGTTTGGGATGATGAGCAGTGGCTGCAGAACTTTTAGATGTGTAAGGCTGCATTCCTGGATCTGTGCACCTCAGCTCTCCACGACTGGGACACCAAATGAGAGCTGCACTGGCAGTGGAGAAACAAGTGGTGATCACATTGTGGAGACTTGCAGTGCCAGATTTCTACCAGTCAGTCAGGAATCAATCTGGAGTCAGGAAATTCACTGCAGGAGCTGTTGTGATACAAGTGTGCAGGGCCATTAATGGTCTCTAGCTACACAAGACTGTGATTCTTGGCAATATGCAGGACATAATGCATGGATTTGCAGCAATGGTGTTCCTGAACTGCATTGGAGCGAAAGACAGCATGCATATCCCTATTTTGGCACCAGGCCACCTTGCCACTGAGTAAATAACAGAAAGAGCTACTTTTCTATGGTTATGCAAGCATTAGTGGGTCACTGTGAATGCTTCATTGACATCAGTGTGGGCTGATCAAGCAAAGTGCATGATGCTCACATCTTTAAGAACACATGACTGCTCAGAAAGCTACAAGTAGAGACTTTCTTTCCCAACTGGTGAATTACCACTGGGAATGTTGAAATGCCAGTAGTGATTCTCAGGGACCCGCCATAGCTCTTGTTCCCTTGGATCATGAAGCCATACAATGGCCATCTCGACAGCAGCAGGGAATCATAGAATCATAGAAGATCAGGGTTGGAAGGGACCTCAAGAGGTCATCTAGTCCAATCTCCTGATCAAAGCAGGACCAACACCAACTAAATCATCCCAGCCAAGGCTTTGTCAAGACGGTTCTTAAAAACCTCTAAGGATGGAGATTCCACCACCTCCCTAGGTAACCCACTCCAGTGCTTCACCACCCTCCTAGTGAAACAGTTTTTCCTAATATCCAACCTAGACCTCCCCCACTGCCATTTGAGACCATTGCTCCTTGTTCTTTCATTTGCCACCACTGAGAATAGCCTACCTCGACCCTCTTTGGAACCCCCCTTCAGATAGTTGAAGGCTGCTATCAGGTCCCCCCTCACTCTTCTCTTCTGTAGACTAGATAAGCCGGGTTCCCCCAGCATCTCCTCATAGGTCATGTGCACCAGCCCCTTAATCATTTTCGCTGCCCTCTGCTGGACTCTCTCCAATTTGCAATTTGTCCACATCCTTTCAGGTGGGGGACGTGGGGGAACTGGATGCAATACTCCAGATGTGGTCTCAGCAGTGCCAAATAGACGGGAATAATCACTTCCCTCGATCTGCTGGCAAATCTCCTACTAATGCAACCCAATAAGCTGTTAGTCTTCTTTGCAACAAGAGCACTCTTTTGACTCATATCCAGCTTCTCATCCACTGTAATCCCCAGGTCCTTTTCTGCAGAACTGCCACTTAGCCAGCCGGTCCCCAGCCTATAGCAGTGCATGGGATTCTTCTGTCCTAAGTGCAGAAATGATTCAACCATCAGGTCAATGGGTGCACAATGACAGTTGAATGTGCTTTTGGTCATTTGAAGGGATGCTGTTGTTGACTTACACAATTGGATCTCAGTGAGCAAAATTATCCCATGGTTATAGCTCTCTGCCATGTCCTGCATAATATCTGTGAAGCAAAAGGGGAAAAGTTTCCAGTAGGGTGGAGGTGGAGTGGCTGTCTGCTGAATTTGAACAGCCAGATACAAGAGCTATTAGAAGATCTCAACATGGAGCTATAAGGTGCAAGGAGGCTTTGAAAGACCTTTTTAACAGTGAGCCAGAGTAGCATGTTCTGTTTGTAGTGTGCTCTTCCTGACCCTGCTCTTTTGTGGCCTACTAGGAACTGTGGTGATTGCTGTACATGTAGGGATACAACATTGTCAATGCACCTATTAATTTTGTTTGCAAATGATCTTCTGAGTTGAGTGACACTCTGCAGTAACAGGTAATTGGTTGCTTTTGGAACTGCTGAGCACTTGGCAGCATATCTTGTGAACTAATAAAGATTAATTATTATTTCAAATAATAGAATTTTATTCTGTAATAAAATCCATGCAATTTTACAGCAAACACACTAAAAACTTAATAAATTAAGAGAACAGAACTTATGAAGGGGAAAGAACATTCACGTCCATTTCAGGTAGATATACACCTACTGTGGCTATCACAGATCAGTGTATGTGAAGTTGTGATTGTTTTTAATGTCTCCTGAGATGGATTGGTAGGGGTAGTGTAGTGACCTCTGATGCGGAATGGAATGTTGATGGGGAGTTTAGGGCGATGCCAATAGGGAGCTCTCAATGGTCTGTAGAAAGAGGCGACCCTGGGATTGTTGAACCTGCAGGTCCACCAGAGTCTGCAGCATCTGTGTTTGCTGCCTAAGAAGCCCCATTATGTCCCGTACATCTCCCTCTCCTTTTCCTGCAGGGAGTCCTGGGTCTTTCTCCTCTCCAATCTTTCCTTCTCCACTCAAGGCTGACAGCAATGTTCATCCTCCAGGCTCTGTGCTCACAGTGGGATGCAGCACTGGCTTGCAGGATCTCATTGAACATGTCATCCCGAGTCGTCTTATTTCTCCTCCTTATCTGGCTCAGCCATTCCATGGGTGTGCGGGGTTTTACCCTGAAGGCCACCATAGCAGCAGCCAAAGATAAAACACACAGAGGCGCCATTGTCAGTTTATTCACTATAAAAAGCAAAATTTAAGATACTGAACTCATTCCCCTTGCTCCCCTGAAGTTTTAAGCACTACATTCTCACTTCTGCTTGGGACTGCTTGTGCACAGCACAGTCACTGTATCAGCCATGGTGAGTATGGCCCTGCAGGGGGTTGGGGAAATGATGAGGGAATTGCTCAGTTTCATGATTCTAGTAGTCTAGGGCAATGGTACTGGGGGAAACTTTTGGGAAAGGGGGCACCTATACAGGAAGGATGAGCTCCACCTAAACCAAAAATGGAACCAGATTGCTGGCACTTAAAATTAAAAGGGTCAGAAAGCAGATTTTAAACTCAGGGCTGGGGGAGAGCTGACAGGTGCGGAGGAGCATGTGGTTCGGACAGAGGCATCTTTTGGGGAGGATCTATTAATGGAGATTCTCTATGTCCTAGTAAAGAAGAGAGGATGGAAGATGATAAAATACAGGTAAGATCTGATGAGAAACAGTCAAATGAAAAAAAGTCCCATTCAATTACATCATGTAATGGCAGACAGATAAAAAGTGACAAGTTTTTAAAGTGCTTATATACCAGTGCTAAAAGTCTAAATAATAAGATGGGTGAACTAGAATGCCTCATATTAAATGAAGATATTGATATAATATGCTTGGTGGAATGAGGATAATCAAGGGGACACAGTAATACCAGGGTACAAAATATATCAGAAGGACAGAACAGGTTGTTCTGGTGGGGGAGTGGCACTATATGTGAAAGAAAGTGTAGAATCAAATGAAGTAAAAATCTTAAATGAGCCAAACTGTACCATAAAATCTCTATGGATATTAATTCCATGCTTGAATAATAAGAATATAGCAGTAGGAATATATTACCAACAACCTGACCAGGACGGTGATAGTGACTGTGAAACGCTCAGAGAGATTAGAGAGACTATTAAAATAAAAAACTCAATAATAATGGGGGATTTCAACTATCACCATATTGACTGGGTACATGTCATCTCAGGATGGGTTGCAGAGATAAAGTTTCTTGACACCTTAAATGACTGCTTCTTGGAGCAGCTAGTCCTTGAACCCACAATAGGAGAGGCAATTTTTGATTTAGTCCTAAGTGGAGCACAGGATCTAGTCCAAGAGGTGAATATAGATGAACCGCTTGGTAATGGTGACCATATTATAATTAAAATTAACATCCCTGAGACAGGGAAAACACTACAGCAGCCCAACACTGTAGCATTTAATTTCAGAAAGGGGGACTAGACAAAAATGAGGAGGTTAGTTAAACAGAAATTAAAAGGCTCAGTGCCAAAAGTGAAATTCCTTCATGGAAACTTTTTAAAGACACCATAATAGATGCTCAACTTAAATGTACACCCCAAATTAAAAAATATAGTAAGAGAACCAACAAAGTGCCACTGTGGCTAAACAACAAAGTAAAAGAAGCACTGAGAGGCAAAAAGGCGTCCTTTAAAAAGTGGAAGTTAAATCCTAGTGAGGAAAATAAAAAGGAGCATAAACTCTGGCAAATAAAGTGTAAAAATATCATTAAGGAGGCCAAAAAAGAATTTGAAGAACAGCTAGCCAAAGACTGAAAAAGTAATAGCAATTTTTTTTAAGTACATTAGAAGCAGGAAGCCTGTTAAACAACGAGTGGGGCCAGTGGATGATCAAGATGTTAAAGGAGCACTCAAGGATGATAAGGCCATTGCGGAGAAATTAAATGAATTCTTTGCATCAGTCTTCATGGCTGAGCAGTGAGGGAGATTCCCAAACCTGAGCCATTCTTTTTAGGTGACAAATCTGTTGTCCCAGACTGAGGTGTCATTAGAGGAGGTTTTGGAACAAATTGATAAACTAAATAGTAATAAATCACCAGAACCAGATGGTAGTCACCAAAGAATTCTGAAGGAACTCAAATGTGAAATTGCAGAACTACTAACTGTAGTCTATATCCTATAATTTAAATCAGCTTCTGAACCAAATGACTGGAGAATAGCTAATGTGAAGCCATTATTTAAAAAGGGCTCCAGAGGTGATCCCGGCAAGTTCAGGCCAGAAAGCCTGACTTCAGTATCAGGAAAACTGGTTGAAACGATAGTAAAGAACAAAATTGTCATACACATAGATGAACATAATGTGTTGGGGAAGAGTCAACATGGTTTTTGTAAAGGGAAATCATGCCTCACCAATCTACTAGAATTCTTTGAGGGGGTCAACAAGCATGTGGATAAGGGGGATCCAGTGGATAAAATGTACTTAGACTTTCAGAAAGCCTTTGACAAGGTACCTCATCAAAGGCTCTTAAGAAAAGTAAGCTGTCATGGGATAAGAGGGAAGGTCCTCTCGTGGATTGGTAACTGGTTAAAAGATAGGAAACAAAGGGTAGGAATAAATGGCCAGTTTTCAGAATGGAAAGAGGTAAATAGTGGTGTCCACTAGGGGTCTATGCTGGTCCCAGTCCTATTCAACATATTCATAAATGATCTGGAAAAGGATAAACAGTGAGGTGGCAAAATTTGCAGATGATACAAAACTATTCAAAGCAACAGAGGGTCCTGTGGCACCTTTGAGACTAACAGAAGTATTGGGAGCATAAGCTTTCATGGGTAAGAACCTCACTTCTTCAGATGCAAGTAATGGAAATCTCCAGAGGCAGGTATAAATCAGTATGGAGATAAAGAGGTTAGTTCAATCAGGGAGGGTGAGGTGCTCTGCTAGCAGTTGAGGTGTGAACACCAAGGGAGGAGAAACTGCTTCTGTAGTTGGATAGCCATTCACAGTCTTTGTTTAATCCTGATCTGAAGGCGTCAAATTTGCAAATGAACTGGAGCTCAGCAGTTTCTCTTTGGAGTCTGGTCCTGAAGTTTTTTCGCTGTAAGATGGCTACCTTTACATCTGCTATTGTGTGGCCAGGGAGGTTGAAGTGTTCTCCTACAGGTTTTTGTATATTGCCATTCCTGATATCTGACTTGTGTCCCTTTATCCTCTTGCGTAGTGACTGTCCAGTTTGGCCAATGTACATAGCAGAGGGGCATTGCTGGCATATGATGGCATATATAACATTGGTGGACGTGCAGGTGAATGAGCCGGTGATGTTGTAGCTGATCTGGTTAGGTCCTGTGATGGTGTTGCTGGTGTAGGTATGTGGGCAGAGTTGGCATCGAGGTTTGTTGCATGGGTTGGTTCCTGAGTTAGAGTTGTTATGGTGCAGTGCGTGGTTGCTGGTGAGAATATGCTTAAGGTTGGCAGGTTGTCTGTGGGCGAGGACTGGCCTGCCTCAGCCTGGACCAATCTACACAGGAGGTCCACTTCCTAGACACCACCGTACAAATAAGCGATGGCCACATTAACACCACCCTATACCGAAAACCCACCGACCGCTACACCTACCTTCATGCCTCCAGCTTCCACCCCGGTCACACCACACGATCCATCATCTACAGCCAAGCACTGAGGTACAATCACATCTGCTCCAACCCCTCGGACAGAGACCAACACCTACAAGATCTTCACCAAGCATTCTCAAAACTACGATACCCACACAAGGAAATAAAGAAACAAATCAACAGAGCCAGACGTGTACCCAGAAGCCTCCTGCTACAAGACAGGCCCAAAAGAGTAACCAACAGAACTCCATTGGCCATCACCTACAGTCCTCAGCTTAAACCTCTCCAACACATCATCAGTGATCTACAACCCATCCTGGACAATGATCCCTCACTTTCACAGACCTTGGGAGGCAGGCCAGTCCTTGCCCACAGACAACCTGCCAACCTTAAGAATATTCTCACCAGCAACCATGCACCGCACCATAACAACTCTAACTCAGGAACCAACCCATGCAACAAACCTCGATGCCAACTCTGCCCACATACCTACACCAGCAACACCATCACAGGACCTAACCAGATCAGCTACAACATCACCGGCTCATTCACCTGCACGTCCACCAATGTTATATATGCCATCATATGCCAGCAATGCCCCTCTGCTATGTACATTGGCCAAACTGGACAGTCACTACGCAAGAGGATAAATGGACACAAGTCAGATATCAGGAATGGCAATATACAAAAACCTGTAGGAGAACACTTCAACCTCCCTGGCCACACAATAGCAGATGTAAAGGTAGCCATCTTACAGCGAAAAAACTTCAGGACCAGACTCCAAAGAGAAACTGCTGAGCTCCAGTTCATTTGCAAATTTGACACCATCAGATCAGGATTAAACAAAGACTGTGAATGGCTATCCAACTACAGAAGCAGTTTCTCCTCCCTTGGTGTTCACACCTCAACTGCTAGCAGAGCACCTCACCCTCCCTGATTGAACTAACCTCGTTATCTCCATACTGATTTATACCTGCCTCTGGAGATTTCCATTACTTGCATCTGAAGAAGTGAGGTTCTTACCCACGAAAGCTTATGCTCCCAATACTTCTGTTAATCTCAAAGGTGCCACAGGACCCTTTGTTGCTTTTTACAGATTCAGACTAACACGGCTACCCCTCTGATACTTAAAACTATTCAAGATAGTTAAGTCCCAGGCAGACTGCGAAGAGCTACAAAAGGATCTCTCAAAACTGGGTAACTGGGCAACAAAATGGCAGAGGAAATTGAATGTTGATAAATGCAAAGTAATGCATATCGGAAAACATAATCCCAACTATACATATAAAATGATGGGGTGTAAATTAGCTGTTACCACTCAAAAAAGAGATCTTGGAGTCATTGTGGATAGTTCTCTGAAAATATCCACTCAGTGTGCAGCTGCAGTCAAAAAAGTGAACAGAATGTTGGGAATCATTAAGAAATGGATAGATAATAAGACAGAAAATATCATATTGCCTCTATATAAATCCATGGTATGCCCACCTCTTGAATACCGCATGCAGATGTGGTTGCCCATCTCAAAAACAATATATTGGAATTGAAAAAGGTTGAGAAAAAGGGCAACAAAAATAATTAGGAGTATAGAACAGCTTCCGTATGAGGAGAGATTAATAAGACTGGGACTTTTCAGTTTGGAAAATAGACGACTAAGGGGGGATATCATTGAGGTCTATAACATCATGAAGTGTGTGGAGAAAGTAAATGAAGAAGTGTTATTTACTCCTTCTCATAACACTAGAACTACTACTAATAATAATCATGTCTGAGACTATCAACTACCCACTTCACCTTGAATGATCTCTTGCAATGTGTTAACACCTTATGCTAAACAATTTGTTCCACCTTATATTTATCTATGACACTCCGAATACCTTTCCCATACCTGAAGAAGAGCTCTGTAGTAAATTTGAAAGCTTGTCTCTTTTACCAACAGAAGTAGGTCCAATGAAAGATATTACTTCACCCACCTGGTTTCTCTAATATCCTGGGACTAACATAGCTACCACAAGACAGCAAACTGCCAAGAAATCATAGAATCATAGACTGTAGGACTGGAAGGGACCTTGAGAGGTCATCTAGTCCAGTACCCTGCACTCATGGCAGAACTAAATATTATCTAGACCATCCCTGACAGGTGTTTGTCCAACCTGCTCTTGAAAATCTACAATGATGGAGATTCCACAACCTTCCTGGGCAATTTATTCCAGTGCTTAACCACCCTGACAGGAAGTTTTTCTTCATGTCCAACCTAAACTCCCCTTGCTGCAATTTAAATCCATTGCTTCTTGTCCTATCCTCAGAAGTTAAGAAGAATAATTTTCTTCCCTCCTCCTTGTAACAATCTTTTATGAACTTGAAAACTCTTATCATATCCCCTCTCAGTCTTCTCTTCTCCAGACTAAACAAACCCTTTTTTTTCCCAATCTTCCCTCATAGGTCATGTCTTCTAGACCTTTAATCATTTTTGTTGCTCTTTCCTGGATTTTCTCCAATTTCTCCTCCTCTTTCCTAAAATGTGGCATCCAGAACTGGTCACAAAACTCCAGTTGAGGCTTAATCAGAATGAAGTAGAGCGGAAGAATTACTTCTCGTGTCTTGCTTGTAAGATTCCTGCTAACACATCCCAGAATGACTTTTGCTTTTTTTTTTGCAACAGTGTTACATTGTCGACTCATAGTTAGCTTGTGATCCAGTATGACCCCAGATCCCTTTCTGTAGTACTCCTTCCTAAGCAATCATTTCCCATTTTGTATGTGTCAGTTAATGTGTCAGTTAATTTTAATAAGTATGGTGGCAGCACTGTGACTCAAAGTTTATATGACAGGAAAACTCTGTTACTTATTGCTAACACTCCAAAACACATTGATGAGTGAAGTCAAGATTAGCTCAATCAGATTAGCTCAGGGAATTTCAAAACCTACCCTTTTAGTTTATTAGGAAACAAGACATGCAGATAATGAAGTTTCTGTATATGTGTCTAGAAAGAAACAAAGCCATTTCATGTACTGCTGCCATCCGTACACAACATCTTTCAAGGCCGCCATTGAACCCTGAATTATCCTTGACTGAGCACTTACAATGAAAACAGCTTCAAGTTTGTGGCTTAATGAATGACAAATCAGTTCTGGTTAAGAAAGAGAAGTAACCTGACCAATTGCTGTTCGTGACTACATTCAGATCGCATAAGGTTCAGCTTAAAGCAGCAACAGCAGTGCTTTATTAGTATGCTATAAAAAGTTTCTGCTTTTGGGTTAGATGAAACTCCCCATTTCCCAGTGCTATTAGCAATAGCATCCATACCTGCGTTTTCTCCAACACTCTGTGCCATAAGGAATGAGATGAAGAGGCATCCACCTGAAAGGGAGTGCCTCTATTTGGCCTTCTGCTGCTGGAATACTTCAATGACTCAAGATCATTTTCCCACACCCACCTCTTCCTCCAGTTCTTCAGTCTGAACTGCTACCCATTTCATAAGGAAACAAACCCTCAATCTGCAGCAGAATGATATGTGGGAAATGGGGTTTTTAAAAAAGGCTGAGTTTTTTTGCCCCTGTTTTTTTCCCCCTTGGCAGGGGATGATGTGGTTGTATATAAAACACTACCAAACTGGGATCAGTTTCAAGAGTTGCGCACACAGTGAATTTTTTTAAATATGCTTTCTTATTTAGTCTGTTTTCAAACCATTTAAAACAAACATTTAAAACATAAACCTTTTGCAAGCGCAAAGTAAAAATATTGCGCTGCACATTCCAGTTGAGATCAATTTGAATTTGCACACAATACTACCATTGTCAATCTATACCTGTTGAGACATACTGCCCATTGTACATTAAAAAGAAAAAAGTTCCTAGTGGGCAGGCATCAGCATGAGGGAGGGGCTAAATATTACATGAGCCTACAAAGTTAACTACCTCCTTGGAGCTGTCTCTTCCTTTCTGAATTGAAGCCCACTGGCTGGGCCATTTTATTTATTTATTTATTTATTTGCATGGTCATTGCTTGTGTTGCACAGGTTCCAAGATGTTTTAAATGAAATAAATCAACCCAAAATGATTTCAAGAGATCATGTCAGAAGAGATTAAAAACCCTATATTTTGACCTAACACACCTTAGTGGTTAATAGCCAGATTCTAATGAGCTTGACATTCATTCATTTTAAATCATGATTTTTGTGAATAAAGAGTTACACTAATCTCTTCATAGCATATAAATAGTGCATGTATTTTATTTCTCCACACATCCGATCTTCCTTTTAGTGGGTGGGGTTGGGGTGGATGAGGAAGGACTTAAACAAGAGAATCTGTTGCTAGCTGAGCTTTAAAATGAATAGGCTTTAGTGTTTAAGAGAAAAAAACAACTCTTTATCAGACATACTTACGTGACTTTTTAAAAAAAACGAATGTATTCAAGATGTATTATATATTATTATTACTTATTAATGTATTATTACAACTGAAAAAGTGTTTTTCTTCCTCACTCTGAATTTCTTCAATAATCACCACAGGCTTACATTTACTTTTAGATCACACTTCTGTGTGGAAATTATCCATTTGACTGATGATTTGAAAGCTCTGAAATTTGTTGCACTGCAATGGCAATAAAAAAATAGCTCTAAGAAACCTGAAGTATATGCTAGTAAATTCATCAGTGAAATGCACAAAATACTAAAATAACAATAACAGTTAAAAGTTATATATATTGATTTCATTTTCTTCTTCATCTCTTTCTGTTTTATCTTTGGCTTAGTACTGAGACATCTGAACGTGTCATTTGGGATATAGTCACACAAAGAAAGTGCACAGTCTGTTTCCATCTTAAAAGGCTTACTTAAAAATGAATTTATGGATATATATACAGCCTTTGTAGCTTATTGTACAAAAAGGTAATCAAATAAAGCAATGTTAAAGTCAGACACTCGCCATAAAATACACATCCTGCCTGAACAGTAAGATAATGGACTAAGGGAAGCAGGACAATAGAAAAATAAAAGGATTACTATAATTCTCTTAGCCTTATCTATGTTGTCTGATAAAGCACGATAAAAGCCAATGTTGCAAGGGAAAGCTCAATTTAATGTCTGACATGATTATCTTCACCAGTTTGAAGCCCTTTTCCATTAGATTGATCTTTTATTCTCAATCATTTGTATAGATGTCCATAAACTCCTTCTACTCTGATGGCACCCTATAATCTAAAGATGACCTGTAACAGACGAAGTAGTGGGGAAGATATCTAGAGTGCTGATAGCAGGTCAATGCCAAATCAAACCATTTTCTGAAACCTTATGCCATGGCTCTGCTGGAGGGGAAGAAAAGTTGTTTTGCTTCCATAAAAGTTCTGCAAAGTCTCAAGTGCTGTTGTGGTTTGTTTAATTTGGGCTTTCCCCACTCAGTCACATAGTCTAATTTTCCTTGCTATATGGAATTTTTGTGTTACTCTGCAGATAGAATCATAGAAATTAGGCTTGGAAGAGACTTCAGGGGGTCATCTAGTCCAACCCCCTGCTCTAAACAAATCAATTTGATCTGAAGTGAGCTAATGCCCCCTGAGGAAATAGAATGTATTCCCAATGGGACCAACACTGGGGTTTCTCTGCTTGAGTTTCCATGAAAGTCACCATGTAGAATATGGGAGATATTTGCATTGTTTTTATGAGTATTGTGTGTATTTCTTTTAGTTTGAGATTATGGTGGAACTTGTGCCTTGGAACACCAAGAGTTAATTCCTGCTATTGCTCTCCTCACCCCCACGGGAGCCAGGAAACATCTAGCTCAGTTGCCAATACTTAACAGATAACACAGTGAATACACTACTGGAAGCTTGCCTCCAATCCACCTGGTGAGAAGCATGAATTGGAACAACCAAGTTAAGGGGTCCCAGGACAGACACAAGGTCTTTGAAATGGGTAAAAAGCTGCCTGTGAACTCAGAAAGGGAGGCACTGACTGAGGGTCAGACTGAGACAGAGACTGCAGTGGTACATGCTAGGTCACCCCATCCCAATACTACGGGGTGCTTGACACAAGTGAGGTCTATCTAATCTTGGAAGGATTAGTTCAGGTAAGATAACATGCATATAGGTCTCTTGTTGTTTTAACCCTCTTTCACTCTATTTTTATGCTCCTATGGATAAATAAATAATCTTCTGTGATAAGGTGTCTGTTCGGTGTCACTGCATTTTCATGCTGATGACAGGCCTCCAAAGGGAAGTGTATAGCAGGGGTCAAAACCCAATCGGATCTGCTGAGGACATACAGTTGGATTCTGTGAGCTGGGAATCCCCTCTGAGAGTGGGGATGAATTGCAGGATTCCACACTGAGAGAAGTACAGGTGCAGGGCCTGTGGCAATACTGGGGGGGGGGGGGAGCTGAGGGGTAAAAGGTACAGCTCACCCTGAACCATGACAGTCACTTACTAAGATTCTGCAGGACCTGGGAGCACTGTGGGTTGAAACCTCTGAGTTAGACCCATGTTCTTTTTGGCTGGTGAAGACCATCAGTAAGACCAACTAGTACTAGCTGGTAGCTTTTTTTAAGGAAGCAATCATAAGGCATCTGCTCAAGAAATTATTTTTGACAACAATTGTCTTGCTAATGATGTACCTTTATTAAATATTAGAGGGTTGCACAGTTTGTTGCTTCTGTAGACCAAGCTCATTGCACATACAAGAGCTCCATGCATCCCTCCATTCTCCACTACAAGCTCCTTGTGTGTCACCATCCCAAATCCTTCTAATTTAGGGAGTCCCTGAAACACACCACATGCTCCCTCATGCCAGGGTGTCTGTACATCCCCATTTCCACCATACCATTCTCCCCTCCCTGCCAGGTGCTCCATGTACCTTTCTATTCCCCCTCTCCCTCCATAATCTTCTTTTTCTCTCTCCCCCCCATGCCAGGGGCTCTATGTGTCCCCCATTCTCACTTTCCCCACATAAGGAATTGTGGGCTACAGGGTCTTTGGTATATTGATGATAATCATTTGTATCTCTCCGTCTCATCCTACCCAATTATCCAGTGAATAATGCAGTAAACCTTTATAAATGAAAATAGGCCTAGTCACTCACTATTTTCTAACAATGTGTAAAGGCTGAATTTATGTATTTATGATTAATGCCAGTGCATCTACCAATAGAGTCTATAATTTTACTGAATTTATAAATCTTTAGATACTCCCCAGTGCTTACTTATGCTTACATAGATCCCTTGTGAAATAAAGTCATAGAACACTCACAACTCTCAATGATATTCCCAGGTGAATGCCTTTCAATAGTAGTTCTGCTTTTTGAGACAAACTAGGAGAAATGTCATCTTAATGCTCCAGAAAAGCAGTTAGCTGAGTGAGCACATTCTGATTAACAGTGAGACTAGGTCTCTACAGGGAAATTAAAATGATGAGATGGCATAAGCTATGTTTAATGGTGAGAGAAGTTCTCCCTAGCACCGGGATGGCCTTGTGTTGCAGTAGTGTTCTGGCATTACTAAGTATTTGGGCAAGGACACAGGTTTTAATTTTAATTTCCCAGAAATTGTTGGGTATTTTCTTCACACACTTATCTTTATATCACAATATATGTATATATATATATATATATATACACACACACACAAATTCACAAAAATTTCAAGATTTCAAATTTTCAAATATATACATCCTGAATTGGGATGAAAATTTAAATTGTTTGTGATTTGTGTGTGTGTGTGTATATATATAATTGTGGGATAGGAAAACTGTTTCCTGCTCAGCTCTCGTTGCAAACATTTAGACCTTAATCTTTCCTTATTTTCTTGCCATTTCCTCAGCGGTAAAATGTGGGTAACAATACTCACATAAAATATCTCATGGTTCTGGTGTGAAAAATCCTAGAACTTCTGCAAAGGCTTTGTTCTCACGTATCAAACCATATCTGATGAGGCATGTGATATCTTCAGCCAAAATTCAAATTCAGCCATACATTTAAGGTTAAAATAGTTCGTCAATGAAAAAAAGACATGATTCAAAAAGTATGCTCACACTTCTTATCAAACTGTCTGTACTGGGCTATCTTGATTATCACTTCAAAAGTTTTTTTTCTCTTAATTAATTGGCCTCTCAGAGTTGGTAAGACAACTCTCACCTGTTTTTTAAAACATAACCACCTAATTTGCTAGTATTTTCATGTAGAAACATAATTTTCATATTCTATTTGCTACAATGTTCTCATTATTCTCTAGTTTTGAAAAGTTTCAAGACTCTAATGAGGGAGCAGAAACAATATAACTTTGGTGATCGGTTACACACCACAAAAAAAGGAATAATAAATACTCAAAGCAGACAATAAGCAAACAACTCACAGGCTGATAATTATTCAAACTATTTAGGTGCTACTTATGAGTAATGGATATTTTGCATAAATCCAGGTGAATTCACAAGCTAAGTGTCAACTGAAAAAAGGGGTTAAATTTGAAACAAATTTGTTTGCAATGAATAATTTGGGTATATTTTCAACTGCAGACTCAAACAATGTTTTGCAGTGTTTCTCAATCCAATGGGAGCCAGAAATTTCACATGTAGTGTTGCCAGCTTTCTATCCTTATTCTAAATGAGACATTCGGGTAAGTCAGGTTAACCACACAAATTTTAGTTTGCTTATCTGAGCAGAACTTTTGTGGCTTGCCCATCACAATTACTAACACGCAGTCCATGAGTTTTATGTGTCACATTCAAGCATATATATGCATAGCATACTTAGCTTTGTTTCTCTTCTTGTTTTTGAGCAGGCCAAGTTTGTATTTTCTTACCTTCTTAAAAGGAATACTGTAGGTAGAAGATAAAAAAAAAAGACTTGCCAGGCTGATATGCTTCAAATCAGGGTATTTATTGCCAGTTCTGTTAATGCAAATAGTAGATTACAAACTAAAAGCAAAACATTAAAAAATAAACATACACAGTTATGCCTAGAGTCTTGTAAAATATGACATTATTAATAATAATCCAAATGTACAATTTGTTTTGTGACTTATGCAAAGTGTTTATGCCTAGCATTTCATTTTATATCTGTAGTCTCTGAATTTCTGTGCTGAAATTTGTGACTGCATATTTCTATGGTAACCCCTGATGAGAGAATGGAAAGATGCCATAGGGAGCAAGAAAGGGACAATATTACAAGAAAGAAAGAACATATGAAACAGAGTGAGACAGCCAATGAAGGAGCAAAAGGAACTGCAAATAACTGTTAGAGGAGACTGGATATTCACAAACATTATTTGAATCAAAGCTGCAAATTCACTTTGATGGTACTTGCCACCCCTTTTATTATCCATGAACATTTAGGTGACAAAGTTTCATTTGCAATATTAGTCATGGGGAAAAAATGTAGCATGCACACTTTTGCCGGTATACAGAAGAGTATGCCCACCACAAGCGTCCATGCAGCCCTTTAGAAAGCACCTGAAAATCCATTTTCATCTTGAAGTACATTGGTAAGAAAGTAGCCATCATTTCCCACTCCACAGGGAGATGGATTCAAACCTAGCTTCACATCCAGACACCTATGAACTTAGGACATGTTTGGAATCTCAACAGGACTCCAGGTCTGAGCATTGTGGTTATACCCTCAAGATTGGTGGAGGCTCATTGTGTCCTTCTGCAGCTCCTTCCCCAGGAAGGAGTGTCTGTGCAGCAACAGATTCCCTGACTTCCTCCCACACACTTCTTGTACATTGCCAGGCATAGGTCTCCTGTGATTGCTTAACACTGTGCAGCAAAGGAGTGTGCATGTCCTATACCACCCACCCCTGCCTGGCACATCAGGTCCATACAAGTCCCACATTCCAGCCCTGAAGACAGGAGTTAGATTTGCTTCCTGCTATGGAAATACAAGGCAAATGCTGTCAGCATCCTAAAAGAGGGTAAATCTTTTTGTGCCAGTCAGTTGTTTCTTGCGTATGGCCCATACTGTGCCTTCCATTAATCGATGCTTCTTCCCATGCATGCATGAATTACTGTATATCATCTTTGGCTCTCTTTATTATACTACTAGTCTTGGGAGACATTCAGGAGGTGTCACAGATTTTCACACATAACCCTTTACACAGCAACCTTCTCAAGCAAGGCAGATTCTAACACTAGCAAGGTCATCTTTTTAGTTATATAATCCAATTAGCACTTTTACATCCAATGTATTTTTTCCACTGTTAATTAACTTGACTTTTATTATTCTACTGCTCAGAAAAGGAACCTATCGTTTGCAAAGCAAGGATGGCAGTGACAGAATTCTCCTTGCTCCTGAAGGCAGTGTGAGTCAGGGATATGTTAATACGAGCAAAGGAATCAGGCCTTAAGTCAGATGGAGCTGACACGTCATGAACCCCACTACCTGACTACAGTAAAGATGACTTGTTTTTTCATTAACTTGTATAAAAAAACTGAATGAGAGGGAGTTTTATGGATGACTGGGAAATTTTGGACTGATAATTTTTCATCCAAAAACACCAGTTTATTGAAATGTTAATTATTTGCAAAACAGGGTTGGGTTCAAGAAATTTCCCAACTCAAAATGGTGTGGAGAAAAAAAAAAGTTTTGCAACTGTCAAAATGCTTTGGTTTGACGTTTCAAAGAAAAAAAAATCTGGTTTTCTGGTTCTAAATGACATTTTGTGCTTAAATGTAAGCTAATTTGAATGAGAAATGTTTTTAAAAGGTTTTTTTTTGAAAGAAGACAAATCAAAAGAAAACAATTTGATTGACCAAAACAAACAAACAAATAAAAAGGAGGGGGTTTCGTAGCAAATATTCTCCTGATTTTGACTTTTGACAAACGACTTTAGAATTGACTCAGGATCTGACATTACAGTCATCTCAGGGCTGGTCTTCTCTATGGGGAGATTGACGATGCTGCAATCAATGCAGCAGGGATCAGTTTAGTGAGTCTAGTGAAGACCCACTAAATGGACTGCAGAGCACTCTCCAGTCAACCCCGGTGCTCCAGCTCTCTGAGAAGAGTAAAAGAAGTCAACCAGAGAGCATCTCCCATTGACACAGTGCAGTGGAGACACCGGGGTAAGATAACTTAAGCTATGTTGACTCCAGCTACGTGAATAACTCCAGTAGTGTATCTTAGGTCAACTTACCCCCATACTGAAGACAAGCCCTCACCTTCAATCTCTCCCAAAGCTGAAGTCACCTGACACAGCTCTGACTCTGTAGCATTTAATTTCAGAAAGGAGAACTACACAAAAATGAGAAGGTTAGTGAAAATAAATTAAAAGGTACAGTACCAAAAGTAAAATCCCTGCAAGCTGCATGGGAACTTTTTAAAGACACCATAATAGAGGATCAACTGAAATGTATACCCCAATTTAAAAAACATAGTAAGAGAACCAAAAAAGTGCCACCGTGGTTAAACAACAAAATAAAAGAAGCAGTGATAGGCAAAAAGGCATCCATTAAAAAAGTGGAAGATAAATCTGAATGAGGAAAATAGAAAAGAGCATAAACTTTGGCAAACGAAGTGTAAAAATGTAATTAGAAAGACCAAAAAAGAATTTGAAGAAAAGCTAGCCAAAGACTCCAAAAGTAATAGCAATTTAAAAAAAAAATACATCAGAAGCAGAAAGCCTGCTAAACCACCAGTGGGGCCACTGGACAATTGAGATGCTAAAGGAGCACTCAAAGACGATAATGCCATTGTGGAGAAACTAAATGAATTCTTTGCATTGGTCTTCACTGTTGAGGATATGAGGGAGATTCCCAAATCTTTTTGGGTGACAGATCTGAGGAACTGTCCCAAATTGAGGTGTCATTGGAGGAGGTTTTGGAACAAATTTATAAACTAAACAGTAATAATTCTCCAGGACCTGATGTTTTTCACCCAAGGGTTCTGAAGGAACTCAAATGTGAAATTGCAGAACTACTAACTGTCATCTGTAACCTATCATTTAAATCAGCATCTGTACCAAATGACTGAAGGATAGCTAACATGATGACAATTTTTAAAAAGGGCTCCAGAGGTGACCCTGGCAACTACAGGCCAGTAAGCCTCACTTCAATACAGGGCAAAGTTATTGAAACTATAGTAAAGAACAAGGGGCAAATCTTACTCCAAGAAAATCTAAAGCAGAAAGATCCATTCCTTGCTCTTCTGCATTTCAGATCAACACCCATACTGACTACTGGACGTAGTCCAGAACAACTCCTGATGGGAAGACAACTCAAAACTACTGTTCCAACTTTGGAAAACAACCTATCTCCAAAGTGGCCAGAACAGAGTAGCCAAATCAGGTATAAAGGTTAAAAGAGCTTATGAACACTTTTTCAACAGACATTACTCAGTTGGAGAGTTGCTAGGTCTAGAACCTGGTGACTATGTTTGTGTCAAATTGGATGGAGAAAAGGGATGGACAACTGCAGCTGTTATAAAAAAAGTAGCGGGCAGATCATATGTGAGTGAGACCGACAGTGAGATTTCAGCAGAAACTGCTGACATCTACAGGTTGTTCCTCAGAAAGAACAATCAACAGACCAAACTCTACACATAGTGGATGAAGAACAAGAAGAAGACTCAAGGATTCCAGACTGACCTCAGCCAGTCATTTAAACTAATGGATAGTCAGATAGCCAAATGGTTATGCATTCAGGTCAAGTAATTAGAAAAACAGTAGGATTCAGAGACACTTAGACTGAACTGTATTAAACTTCAAAGACAGTGTGATAATGTAAATTTTGTAAATGGTAGGATGTAGAACTTAAATGGGGAGATGGAATGGAATGCTAAGCTGTATTATATGGTTCAGCCATTAGGTGGTGCTGTGTAGAACAAACCTTATTTAAGTTCATAGCACACCTGGCAGAGCATTACAAATCTGTTGTGTATAAGCAAGCTCTGTGACCAGTCCATACCTGGTACACAAGTACATGGCACAATGTAAACAAAATAGCTACTGTCTATGCATGCATGGCAGAGTTCTTAGACATTTAAAGTTGTAGTACACACAGAACAAAGGCATCCACTTCAAAGTTACTTTCCAACACTTTGGTAGTCCAGCTCATTTTATAAATAAAATTAAATGAATAAAAGAAATCACTCTCTTTGGAGGTTTGTGGTTTAGACTGAACTGAAGAGCAGTAACAGAAATGAAAGCAGAAAATACAGATCAATGTCCAATGTCATCAACCATCTAAATAAAATAATAGACTGTTACAATTAAATAAAATGGAGGAACTATTGTTTTATATAAGAATGTTTTTTTATATAATAACAATTATATGTTGTTATTTTGCACAGAACCTTTCTATAGTATCTATAAGATACGCTGAGGATTGTCCTCCTGGAATATCAGAGTATTTGAATTTCTGCATCCTAATACATCCAGGTGTGATAACGTCTCATCATAATTAACACTTTTCCATGTCTCATTGTTAAAAATATCACCTTTCTATTCTGCTTTTGTAAACAAAACCAGCCAAGACAAAGTGTGACGAACTATACATCTATATTACCGAATGGCTTCTGTTTATTGAAGAGTAGAATACCAAATTGCAGCATGGCACTTAATTACTAACAGATTTGAATAACTTCAGAGGCAAGGTGCCAAATATCCACAAGTGTTTCACAACAATTACATACACTGCTATGCCAGCACTAATGCCAGCAACCTCAAAGTGATTGTTTAAATAGGAGACAATACCAGCTGGAAGCAAACCCAGGAATTTCCTCAGGGCATAATCATGTTATTTCATGCCAGTCTGGAAGGTAAATAATGTGACATATTTACAGGGTAAATTTGCAGTAGGGTTGAGGTACAAACTGCTTATTTTTGCACAGATAGTAGAATCTCGATTTTACAAATACCAATCTTACAAATGATCAGTTATACAAACCGTTTTTCCAGAAGGAAAAAAATAAAAATCACATCAAAAAAGTGATGTGGATGAAGAACAACTCGCCATTCCTTCACAGTGCAATGCCTTCAGTGCATTGGAGATTGCTTTGCATTAGTTAGGCAGACAAGAAGAAAGTGATGCAGTGCACCATACTACAAATTCTGCACTGTGCCTACTATCACTTAGAGATGTTCAATTTTAGGAACGTCTTAATTTTAGGAACTCCTCAATCCTGAATTAATTCATAAAATGGGGGTTCTACTATACATGGGATGTGGGTATCCAATGCAGGGAATAGTGGATCACTTTACAGCCTCATACTTCCCTCTGCATGCTCACTGGAAAGACCATGGTCTGGCTCATAATAATGAAATAACTTTATTGGCTATACCCACAAGAATTCTAAACAGTTACATATCCTTGTTTAATTCCAACAAATCAAGACAGATTCCTACCACCCACAGGTGATAGGAATTTGGGGAATATATACATATGCAAGTGTTTGATTATCTGTATATCCCTTATGATGACTTACAGGCATATTGCTAGTGCAGACTTAGAATGCAATCCTGTAGCAGCCAAAGCCATAAAATAGATTATTCATACCTCTTCCGATGATTTTTTGTTTGTTACATCCAGCCATCGTGGAGGATGAAAAAACGTATTTGAAAAGGATCATGCAGGATGTTATTTATGTATTTCATAATAAAGCCTGTTGTTTTGGTAATCACTTCATGGATTTCTTTTTCATATACACATTCATTTGTTTTGAACCATACTAGGAGAATGGGATTAGTTTTTACAGTACTCAGGCAAAGTTGTGATTTGCCTGATGCTTAGTAGAAGTGCAACAAAATTAAAGTGGTGTTAAGCTGTACAAATTAATGTATTTTTGGAAACTCATAAACCTGGTAAGGAGCTGGAAGCTAGTATGTGAGAATGAATCTGTAGACTGTATCTGGTGCTGCTGAATCAGTGATACAGAATCACAATGTGTGATGTTGCCAGCATTTGTGTCATACACACCTTGTAAATGAGTCACCAGCAGAGTCCTTAATTAAAGTTCAGTGACAAAGTCATCATACAAACTTCTGGCAACAAGCGGTAGCATACACTCAACTTTGAGATCACACTCCTTTCATTATTAACAATAAAATAATGATGTTTATTACAGCAGTGCCTCAGGGCCAACCCAGAATGGAGTTCCATTGTGCTAGGCACAGCACAAACGCAGAGTAGTAGATGGTCCCTACCTCAAAAAGTTTACAGACTAAATAGGCAAAACAGACATAGGGTGGGAAAGGTGTCTAACACACAAGCAGAGTGAACAATGCGATGGCAGCAAATGGCGTATTTATTCCATGATTTTTTAAGATAGCTTTAGTCAGGAGATGATCAGCTAAATGGTAAGAAAAGGGAAGAGGAGTGAAGGGAATTAGCAGTCCAGAGTGTCAAACACAAATTCAACTCACTGGTGCTTTATCCAATTGAAACTTCAGTGAGAAATTGGGTGGGCAGAATGTAATTATTCATGCTAGAATTTTACCAGGAGGCAGGATTCAGACTATATAGCCCTGCCTAAAGTCTGGAAAGGCCTTATGTTATATGAGTTATAAAAGTGAACAATATCCCTTCACAATCTCTGCCCGTAGTCTGGAGAGATAATTACCATCCTACTGCATTTTTCAGTGGAAGAAATGGATGTTTCTGCCTAGAAGCAGAATGTAACATCTCAGAGAGAGAAACAAAGAGCCATTTAATAGACAGAGGTTGAGCAGGTGAGAGAATATTGTGCAGTACCAGGGAGTAAAAAGCCAAGCTGCAAATAAACCTCTCACAACATTTACATTCCTTAAGACAAATGGCTAAAGGAAAACTTGAGATTTCTCATCCAATCTTTCATAGGTAAATAACTGTCTCTTCAAATATACAGAAAAGACCCCCCCTCCCCATTGTGAAATAATATCAATAAATCAGCTACTGAAGTTAGAATGTACTTGTGGATCTGATTGGCCCTGACCTCAATTCATGAAACCATCTTCCAGCCTGATGACAAATTAGAAGAGGGAAAAAAAACACTTAGATTCAAGAGGAGAAATAGCATTCTGGGCCGGGTTTAAACCAGCTGAAGTCTATATTTTTTTAAAACCACCTATCTTGGGGCTTGCTTTCACTCCAACAATATTTTTTCTCATAGGCAAATACAGATTCAAAGTTTGCAAAGAAAACATAGGGCCAGCTTCTGCCTTGCAGCTCTTTTGTGCCACACAGCAGGCAGAATCTGTTTCTAACAAGCGCAGGGAGAATAATTCACTGTAAGAGTAATCTGCCAGTGGGGTAACACAGATCTATTGGGTTTCACACCAGTTTTCTCCCTACTAGCAATGCATCAGGGAAGAGGGGGAATAGTAAAGATAAGGGGACATGGCTAAAGTAATCCTGTCCTACACTAGCGCTTGGCTGGATTGTCAACCATGGAGGTTGTCTGCAGATGGAGTTACTTGCCCCTGGTGTGGCACAGGAAGGTCAGCCCTACATGTAGGATGCCATCAGAATCAGAGTGCTAAAATGACCTTTACACCACCTTTGGTCACTCATCCCCAACCTGCCAGCCACTTATGTTCCTCCACCGCCCATGAGGGCCAAGGTGCATAACTCCTGGCCAGAAAATGACAAGCCCTTGCAGGGTGCATTGAGGAGAGAGGTTACAAGGGCTAGTCACAATCTGGCCAGTTACAGTTGCAGTCCCTGTATTCAGGGAAGTGCAGGAATTGCTCTTTTTGAGCAATCCCATAGCACCATAGCCCATCCCCTCCATACTGGTACACAGAAAGCCTGGGCATATCGAGGGATTCAACCCCTGAGACATACAGTCATAGAGTTAAGGCCAGAAGGGACCACCATATAATCTGGCCCGACCTCCTGTATATCACAGGCTACATAATCCTTTTATGAGATCTCTGCATCATCCCGATCACAGGCTAGTGCCGTAGAGGCACAATTAGTCCCTCTGTACCTCAGTTTACTCATCTATAAATTGTAATATATTAATACTCAGGACTATTGTGAAGGTTAATATTTGTAAAGTACATTGGGATCCCCAGATGAATAGTGTTTTCTCAGTGTATAGTATTAGCAGCAGCAGCCGCCTGTCAATTACAAAATGATAGAGTCTAGGTCATGGGTGCAAAGCCCACACAGATCCTGGTGATATCATTTTTCAAAACAAATGAAGTCAGTTTAAAATAAAAAATAGAAAGCAAAAGCAAAACTTTAAAAAAGGACATGTGTTTTTTTTTCCTCTTCAGAAAACCCTGTCTTGTTACATTTTGTGACCTACTATTTCATTTCCGTGTCTGGTTATTCCAGTCCTGTTTCATTACTTTATTGACATAGCAGAACATAATAATACTAGTACAACTGGATGTGTCAAATCAAAAATATGGTGCACCAGCCTGGGAAATTAAACAGATTTTTTTTCTTTCAAGAGAAAAAGCTACTTTGAAAGAAGAAAGAAACACAATAAAAACTTGATTACGCACATTTTCAAATGATATTTAAAACATTAAATTGACAATCCCTAATATAACCTCTGTGTGCAAAACTTATCTCTACCCAAACAAGTTTTCTGATTTGTTAGCAATAAGGAAAATACCCATAGAGTGGGTTGGCAGGCTGCCCATGTTTGGAAGTACATGACTTAAATCTGATCCATTCAGCAGATCTCTATTCAACATCTATTAAATTCATGTTGCTCTGTGTGACCACAAAGAGAAAGTAATTGCTACTTCATACAAAAAATCTACCTCAGCTGGGCTTTCTTCCTGGGAGATGCACAAAACCATCTGTATGCCAAATTGAAGTAACTTAAATATCTTGATGTTGTAGGGACAGAGCCATTTAATAATTAGAGCTGGCCACAGAAAGGAAGAGGTGAGTGTTGTCTGTTGATTGTATTAGTGGAAGGAGTGTTTGTCATTTCAACATAGCTTGTCTCAGAGAAGCGGTCTAGCATCCTGCCTCAGGAGAATTTACACACTGGGGAAATCGAGTGGGATGTGGAATCAGATGGGATGGAAAGCCAGATGGGAATAAAGACTGAGTGATCAGCTCTGTAGAGTGAATGGACATCTGGTGTCCAAGTAAACTAGTCCCCCAGGAGCACTCCACCTTTCCTTTCCTCCTGGGGACCTGTGGGTCTCTGGAGGAGAAGTAGAATGAGACAGATATAAAAGCCACATGCAGTATCACTGGAGGACTTCTGGATTAACTTTATGAAGGCTATATGGATCATTGTGGGCTAGAGATTGTATGCTACTCCATCTGTGAGGGATACCTTACAGCAGCTCCTCTAGGAACTAAAACTAGTGGGAGGTAATTAGTGCAGTCCCTGAGACTGTAAACAATTCCACAGAAGTGCCACTCTCAGGGGCGGTGGTGTGTATATATTGATTTGGAGCAGTAGCAGAGGCCCAAGGAGACAAAGAAAGGGCTTTTGATATAAAAGTTGAGCTTAACCTGCAGCAGAGACCTTCATTTTGATTTAACAAACAAACATGACCTTTTGGCCAAGGAGCAGCCAAACCCAATGAAAGGGTTGGAAAGAGAAGTACCTACTGGAGTCCCCACAGTACTGCTGAGCGACTTCTGGTGCAGTTAGTATGTGTTTAGAACTTTTTATGTTTTCTCTGCTTTGGAATTACTGTGCGGTCACGTGTATACACAAGCATTTCCTGGCCATAGCCCTTGGAGAGGAAACAAACACAGAGACTAGACTCTTGGTCAGATCTGCTGTGGGGAATCACAGTGAGTCAAGAGGCAGAGGGTCGAGGTTCCTGCCCATATAGAGGTGATTGCTAGAGGCCTGAGACCAGAGAGCACATTCCTCAAGCAGACCATGGAGGTGGGCAAAGATAAAGGTACCCGAAAAATGTGACCTAGGCAATGGCACTCCTGGACCAACATGATGGCTGTAATAGAAATACACAGATATAGCCACCCTTGAAAGATGTTCTGTACTAACAAATGTACTAGGTATTCCAATAGCTAGTACGCTAATTGCATTTACCTTTGTAACTGTATTATTTCATATGTAAAATGCTCTGCTATATATAGGTTTCAGAGTAGCAGCCGTGTTAGTCTGTATCCGCAAAAAGAAGAACAGGAGTACTTGTGGCACCTTAGAGACTAACAAATTTATTAGAGCATAAGCTTTCGTGGACTACAGCCCACTTCTTCGGATGCATATAGAATGGAACATATATTGAGGAGATATATATACACACATACAGAGAGCATAAACAGGTGGGAGTTGTCT